>NC_089754.1:2500515-2708015 GCF_040412425.1 Macrobrachium rosenbergii | reverse complement strand
GTCTGCCGACAAACACAGATGTCCGGAACATTACCTCTATTTTGTTTTGTCTGTGCGTAGACGCTACTTTTCCGCTCGCACAGGCCAGCTAAATATGAAACAACAACTGTACATTCATTCAGTAAGGAACTGCCAATAAACCAGTCAACACCCAGCCAGTATGTCACTCCAATCCCGTCCTTACAAATACATCAACACCAAAATTACACACATAAACAAACACATACAAATCATAACAGTTTACAACAAAAATATACTGAGTTATGGTGACTTCACCCTGCATCTGGATGATAACGATGACAAATATGTCAAAGAATTTATAGTTACTTGAAAGCCACGACTTCATAAATGTCGTGAAAAAACCTGCATCACTATTGAACCATACCATTAACCTAGTGATACAGAACAAAAACAACGAGATTGTGAGTGACACAAAGGTGAGCCCGAATGCGTGATATCTCCAATACATAAACTAGTTACAGTATAAATATCTGGAAAACTATACGCTGAAAAACTATCACTTACAGAAACAAAACCAACTTTAAAGCTGATGAATTTATTGTTAAGAACCTCAAGAAAATAAGAAAAGCAAGTCAGGAGTGCAGGTGTAACTTGAGGAAACCTTGACATGCGACCAAGTATGTGTAAGCTGTTTGACATTCTATAGCAAAAGTATATTGGCGTCAAGCTACAACGATAAATGTCCAGAAGTAACAAGGCAAATAATAGTTCAAGAAAATGCCAAATGGTTTAACGGTGAATTACGTGAAGCTAAGAAAAATAAAAGGAAAATGGGAGATCTATGGAAAAGATCGAAAGAATCAAGAAGTGGTGAAAATTGGTCCTGCATAAAACAGCCAGAAATCAGTACAACGACTTGATTATGAAAACCAAGAAGATATATTGCAATAAAATGTTTAGTGTAGAGAAAAATCCCCAAAAACCCCATGACAATTTACCCGGGATATTGGGACTCATGAAAGGAAAGTTCTACCTGATGTAACTAGTGACTACAAAAACCTGGTCGATAACTTTGTGAACTACTTTGAAGAAAAACTGAAAGAATGTGTCTTAGTTTAGATAAGGAGATCCCTGCTGATCTCCCGGTGATCGCAGTGAGAAATAACAAACTGAGTAATTTAAAGAACTGAACATGAAAATGAAGAGGAAGTGATGGCTGATAAAAAAACTTTTATTTACAGGTCTGCCGAGGAAAGAATTAAGAAATAGGTAAGAATTTATAAAAGAATTATGGTATTTTAGAGACAAAAGACCTCAACACAAACAAAAGAGGAATAGAACGAGAAAGGGAGGAGCCGTTTCATAGGAAAATCACACCTCATAATGCTACTTCAACTTAACACGTAAGGTAGAAAATAAGTAAATCGCCAAAAATGCTCCATTAATTATATTTATAAGTAAAATAATTGAATTTAACAGTTAAATAATATATATAAAATATATCTATTACATATTTATAATTCTAAAATGTTAAAAACGTGATTATTAACCCAAAAACGACTCAAATAAAGGACCTAATCGTTTTGGGTGGAAAGTGACCGAACGACTCTTGATGTAAACAAATACTTTGTGATTCCTGTCGTCAGAAATCCAATCACAGAAATCAGTCGATTTCGACCGGAAATATCGACCGAATGATCGATTTAAAGATCAACCGAGGTAAATCAACGATTGAGGTTGAATTCGTGAGTTAAAAATTAGGTTAAATTTTATTTTTTAAGGTAAATATGGTTAAATAAAATGAGAAGCATTCTCAGTCTCAAATTCGCCTAAGGTTATGATTGGCAATGTCAGCCCAATTAACCGTTATTTAAAGCGGTAATTCCGTTGGTTTAGTTATTTTCGCGACTTAAATAATGCAGAAAGTTAAATCAATGATTGGCGTTAATCGAAATTGAAACTTTACAACAGCTGCGCAGCGTTTTTTACGCTAAAAAATGCGCGAAAAACGTACATTTTGGCGTAATTCCCGTAGACACGCAACCAGTGAATATGCAAAAGCCTACATCAAACGGTAAGCGGGATGATGTTGGGAAACCGGGGTTTCTGGTTGAAGAAACATACACAAGGGATGAAATCACGGAAACGGATGTCTTAGAAACATGTTCATATGCAAATGAGGCTGACCGAAGATACTCTGCACAAAAATGTTGTCCCGCAATCTGCACACAAAAATGTTGTCCCGCTAATCTGCCCACAAAAAATGTTGTCCCGCTAATCTGCCCACAAAAAATGTTGTCCCGCTAATCTGCCCACAAAAAATGTTGTCCCGCTAATCTGCCCACAAAAAATGTTGTCCCGCTAATTGCCCCACAAAAAAATGTTGTCCCGCTTTTCTGCCTAAAAAAAATATGTTGTCCCGCTAATCTGCCCACAAAAAATGTTGTCCCGCTAATCTGCCCACAAAAAATGTTGTCCCGCTAAATCTGCCCAGAAAAAATGTTGTCTAGTTTTAGCTGAATCTGCCCACAAAAATGTTGTCCAGCTAATCTGCCCACAAAAAATGTTGTCCCGCTAATCTGCCCACAAAAATGTTGTCCCGATCAATCTGAAGAAAAATGTTGTCCCGCTAATCTGCCCACAAAAATGTTGTCCCACTAATCTGCCCACAAAAAATGTTGTCCAATAATGAAACACAGAATGTTGTCCCTTATTTTACAAAACGTATAAGGCTGACCAGCTACACTCATCCCTATGAGGGGACCCGCTACATTGCACACAAAGTGTTGTCCCGCCACTCTGCTTACAACAGGTAACCTTATGCACCTGCGGACACCGCTAGCCTGGGCCATTTTCTTTTTAACATAACTGCTTTCAGTTGGAAAGCGCCTTATACGCTTTTTGAATTATTCTTGGCAAGCTTTTTGCTCTGGCAAGAGGTCATATTGCTGCTGCTTGTAGATCAGGGATTACAGTAGGCTACTTCTTGTTGCTGTAAACAAAACCCAACTTCTTCTCTTTTTCTTCTAACATATGTTTATGTTCTGGCCAAGTTCATAGTCCGAACACAAGGACTGTTCTTAGCCTGAGTGGACATTCGGACAGCGTGAGTGGCCCTGACTTCCGCTTGCCAACAGCAACACTTACCTATTTGCTCTTAGCCTTACTTAGGAACCATTTACCTTAGCTAAATACATCAATGAACTTACTTTTTGTTCTGACACAATATACAAACCCTCGGTCCTTTACATTAGGATTACTTTCCAGGCGTGGCTGAAAGAGCCGTTAAACTCTTGAGCAAGGTGGTTAGGCAATGACAACCTCCAGGTAGGCGGGGATACCAGCCTGCCCGGTGCAAACATTCCAGTTTGCTTTAAAAATAGTCCGTCATGCGTTGCTGGCGTGTTTTCATTCTCTGCCTGACTGTCGTTAACTCTTATTATCCCGGTGGGATCTTTCTGTATTTTTGTTTATATATAGTGTGTTTGATATTTGTTAATACAAACCCATGATTTGTGATAACCTTGCGTAAGCCGTCGTTCCCCTTTCTGTGTCTTGGGTTTGAGGCCAAGGGCATAACTGGAAGTAGCGTAACCAAGTGGTAATGCTTCTCTCCAGCAGTCCTTTACGTAAATACTGAAGGCGCCCTCTGTACTTTCGGAGATATAGCTTGGGACGTAATATCTTCACTCCCTACATCCATCGGAACGTAAGAGTTAGTTCCCTTCTTGGGCTTCCGCCCTCCGTGTGTAAGGGGCATCACTAATTTCTTCCTATTTATGCTGAGTGTTACTCGCCGCCTGCGCTTAGAGAATTAACGGGCTGAGTGGGAGGTTATGGGCGTGGTCGATAAGTTCCGCTTCCACGGCGCCCTTTTGGCCTCCCCTCCGTCCTTTTTCTCTTCCCGTAGGTTCTTCCTTCTCCCCTTAGTAGATCTCTCTCCTTCGCCCTCTTCGCTAGCAGTCGGGCGAAGACGGGATCTGCAATCGGCGACCTCGTCTAGAGTACCTTCTCCGCTGCGTAGGGCTGTTCCCCTTGTAGCGGGAGGAACCGTCTACTAATCATCTTTGTTTTCTTTCAGGTTGACAGTGAGCATCGCAGACACAGCAGTAGTTGGCTGGATATTTCAAGAATATCTTGCATGAAGCAGTCCCGACTGACTCTCTTCCAGAAGACAAGTTTCTCGTTGACCGAGTCGCATTCTCGTGTAGGATCTTGTGTTTAATAGCTAGAACTAGGTAGCGGGCTTCTCAAGGCCACGCCCTAACGTTGCCAGTCTTGGAAGTCTTCTAAGACTGGTTCTGTGCTTGGCTCTTTCGATCTATTAGGAAACAAAGCAGCCGCTCGGATTTCGGAAGTCTCGTGGGTAACTCGAATTCTATGAATCACAAGCGCTCTCCCATACGAGGCACAGGACGAAGAAAGTGCCGAGGTACCCAGGTGTTTGATTGCGGGACACCCAGGTGTCGGTGTGCCGTGGCGCCAGGTGTCAATAACCCGCCAACTGCTTGGGTTGCTCAGCTGGGCTTCGTTCTTGTGTCTCGAACTTTAGGGTTCGAGCATGCAAGATAGCAGACACAGAATTCCCTTTGAACCTTCTTCTCGAGGGCCTCGGCCTCTAAGGAGTTTAGGGTTGGGAAACTAGCAGTTGTTCACAGCAGAACGGGTCCGGCCTACCCAGTTATGATTATGTTCGCGCAATTGGCTCGGCTCGGCCCCGGTCGCAACAAAAGACTGGCTCGGCTCGACTGGCTTGCCAGACTGGCTTGGCTCGGCTCGACTTCGACTCGCTTGTCAGACTGGCCCGGCTAAAAGAGTAAACTCGCCCCGCCTGCCTCCCAGTCCGCAGAGAATACCACCAGCTGGGTCGCGTTGAGTGATCGGCTCGAGTGGCCCTACCGGTTTTCTCCGATTCGGGTTCTCAGCTATGTTCGAGTGAACTTTTTGCTCTTCCCAGTTGCGCTTTGCCACGGCACAAGTGCTCTTCTTTCCCGTGTGCAGTAATCTCCTTAAGGTTGATTATCGCTCATGGTCCGCCTCTCCTGCTTATCATACTGGCAGGACAGGTAGGATACTCTTTTCTCCTCACATGTTCTCTTCTCCTCTCGGTTGTTCTGAGAGGCGCGAGACGGACAGAGAGAGCTAATGAAATTTTCTTTCAGAGTTCGCTGCCTGGCGTGCTTTTGGGTATCGGTCTCCCGATTCTCTCGTATTAAACCAGGTAGCCAAGGAGGGTTTCATGGGATCTGTCAGGGTCTCCTCCAAGGGAGAGGTACAGGAGTTTCACGCATCGGAAACAGCGAGGTCTTCCTCTTCAAATTACTGATGGCCCCGTGTTCTCGGGAACTTTGCACCTATTTGTCTAACGAGGATCCCCAGGACAGGACCGCGGCTCCCAATGAATAACCTTCATCACTACAAACCCTTGCAGTTTCGAGGGGCCGAGAGTGTCAGGGACCGCTGCAGTCCTGGCTTCGGGGCGTTCTCGACCTGATGAATTCTTTTCTTCAAAGGAGTTAATTCAGGGCAGACACCAAGCTCCACCCTGCCTCGACAGAATGAATTCTTCTTGCCTCAGAGGGTCTTGCAAATCTGCAGTTTTTTGGGCAATTCTGGTGCTAAGAAGAAGGACTTTGTCCCAATTCGGATCTCGGTTTTTAAGTCCCGAGTTGGCTCGACCCTTAGGGGAACGAACCTTAAAGGTTCTGCCTTTCTCTTTCAGAGATTTGCCAGATACCCCTAGTAATCAAGGTTCCTACCAGGGCACTGACTTGTCCTTTGGACAATGGCCAAGAACTTTTGGGTCTTCTCGGATGTTGTAGGTGGACTCCCTTCCATTGGAGAACTGTCGGGTTCAAGTCCTTCTTGTTCCCTCCTCCTTGGACTTTGTATCAATGATCCAGATCATTCGTTACTTTGTCCTATTGGGAGCTGTGGTACTTTCTGGTTTGACATTTCCTAACCTGGATGTTGTTAACGTTTTAGCGCTAGTACTGTCTCTCCCAAGGAAGAAGTGTCTAAGGACACATCTTCCTCCTGACTTCATGAAGCGATCAAAGGAGGTACTTGGCAGCTGATGACTAAAGATGAGATACCGGTACCTTTCACCAAGAGCTCACGGGTCGATGGCTTGGTCCATCCCTCGCATTCTGGAAGAATATGTCGGTACCACAGGTGCTGAAGGCACTTGTGTGGGTCCCAACAGACTACCTTCACCTCCTTCTACCTCTGGGATGTTGCACACAAGTCCTTGGACACTTTTTCCTTGGGTCCTGTGGTGGCTGCTCAACAAGTTGTGTAGCTTATCCAGCTCCCCTAACGGGACAGGAGATTGCATCTCGTCTATGTTGTACGGTTGTGATTGGGAGAATGAATGTTGGTGACTGGCCTCTCTTCTTTCTCCCCATCCTGGCTCTCTTCCCACGGGCAGGAGGGACATGCCGTTACAAGCTGGACCGGCGATTGAGGCAGATAAGCACAAAAGGTGAGCTCCCGTTCTATTTCCGCTCAGGTTAATAGAACAACCCCACTCCTTCCTCTTGCAAGGGGAGGAAGGAGACCATGACTATGAGACAAACCCAATGCTTGTATTTGCCTTCTTGTCATCTGAAGGGTTCTTCCTAGCCTACTTTGCATGAACTGATTTCCTCTTTCATGCAAAGGGACCCCAGAAGTCTGACAACTGATCCTGCGTTTTTACAACCCGATCTTTTGTCAGAGGCAGTTTTTTCCTTCCTCGCTCTCACGACCAGGAAGGGAAGACAAGGTGGTGAACTCCAGTCATTTCAGAGAGACTTTATCAGATTCCTCCTCCAATCAGTGAGTCTCCATAATGTAACATAGACCGAGGGTTTGTATATTGTGTCACTACAAATAACAATTTTAAAAAGTAAATTGTATTTTTCCTAACTATACAAACCAGGTCCTTTATACTTAATGCCCACCTCATGCCACCCCTCAATCTATACCTGGGCCGAAAGGCAAACTGGAATGTTTACATCCGAGGCTATCCCCGCCTACATGGAAAAATTACTGCTTAACCACCTTGCTCAAGAGTTTAACGGCTGTTTCCAGCCTACGCCTGAAAGTAATCCTAATGTAAAGGACCTCAGGTTTGTATAGTTAGGAAAAATACAATTTTTTACATGCAACTTACCCGTCAGATATATACTTAGCTATAGTCTCTGACGTTCCCGACAGAATTTCAAATCTCGCGGCACACGCAACAGGTAGGTCAGGTGATTTACCTTTCCCGCCGCTGGGTGGCGGGAATAGGAACCATTCCCGTTTTCTAATCAGATTTTCTCTGTCGCTGGTTCCGGCAACATCTGTTGTTGGTTCCTCCTGCTTTGATTTTCGTTTCTTGCTTGCTGAGGATCTTTTTGGACGGATTTTGGTGACGTATTGGATCTTTGGCTTGGCATACGCTTTTGTGGACTGTTTTTTGGATTTGCTTTTTGGATTTCTGTTAAGATGTCTGATATCAATGTTACACCTGTGTTTCGTGTGTGTGTTAGGCAAGAGTGTAAGGTGAGGTTGCCGAAAGCTTCGGTAGACCCTCACACTGTATGCATGAGGTGTCGGGGGAATGATTGTTCTTTGGACAATAGGTGTAAGGAATGTGAGAATATGTCTGAAAAGGAATGGAAGGTTTTGACTTCTTATTTGAAGAAGCTTGAAAAGGATAGAGCTAGGAAGGCTTCCTCTAGAAGCTCTAGTAGGTCTCGCTTTGCTGAGCTTGAAGTAGACATTAACACTGTAGGCTCTCCTAATACTTTGGTTTCAGCCCCTTCTCCCTTCACCGAACCTGCAGATTCGTCTTCTGAAATGGCTGCAATGAAGGCGGAGATCCTTAGGATGAAATCGCAATTGCGTGTGGTGAAGGAAGGTAAGAGTGGCAGTGATGTGTGCAGTGTCCCCAGTGCAGTGGAGGGGGCGTCTGATCGGCTCCGCATTGCTCCTAGGCCTAGACCTCTTCCAAACTCCCAGGACCAGTGGAGGAGGAATGTTGAAAGCCGCAAGGAGGATGTAGAGCATCCCCCCGGTCAGGCGTCCCTTCGGCAGATCCTGTTGTTGCGTCCCAGGCTGCCTTGGATCGCCATAGAAAAGGCATCCTGAGGAAGTGTTTCTTTTCTTCCTGACTTCGTCTTCACCGAGACGCGGTTGGAGTTCGGCTGAGGAGTGGCGCCCTCTGAAGAGATCCTGGAAGGCTCCCAGAGTAGCAGCATTGGATTCGAGCCCTGAGCGCTTCCCAGAGGATTCTCCGATCGTCAAGAAGAGAGCGCGAAGATCCCCCTCGTCCTCTCCAGTAGGAGTAAAGGAGTCGACGAAGCAGATTTTGGTCGGTCTCCAAGAGCAGTTGTCAGCACTTGTGGGATCTCTCTCCAAGGATTCGTCTCGTAGGAAGGATGATTTTCTTCCCATCAAGAGTTCCAGTAAGCGTCCTTCTTCGAGTCGACGCTCTTCTCCTGTCAAGCGCCCTTCCAGCAGCAAACTTTTTTCTTCAAGGAGGCGCTCTTCTTCAAGCAGGCGCTCTTCTCCCAGCAGGCGCGTTTCTGCCAGGCGCTCATCGTCGGAGGGAAGCGCCTCTCCTTCCATGCACGCTTCTCCTCACAGACCCTCTTCTCCTTTGGACAGGCGCTCTTCTACCAAGCCTCTCTCTCGAATAAGCTCCCTCCTTCCAGCAAGCACCGCTCTCCGACCATGCGTTCTTCTAGTAATAGGCCCCTCTCCTGGCAGGCTCTCGTCGGTGGACAAGAGCCCCCTCTCCTGTCAGGCGCCAGTCTGGCAGCAGGCGCCATACTCCTGGCAGGCGCTCTCTCGATGGACAGGAGTGCTTCTCCAGTCCAGACTTGCTTCTCCTGATAGGCGCTCTTCTTCTTTCAAGCCTTCCTCTCCGGCTGCTCCTTTGGAAGAAGTTTCGGAGGATGAATCCCCTAAAGACGCTGGGATATCTGATTATAAAAGACTGGCTTCTTTGCTGATTCAGGAGTTTGGAGAATCTCTTTGCCATGCTGCCCCTCCTTCTCCTGGGTCATTATGGAACAGTACTAAGCAAAACCCTCCTCTTTTGTCAAGATGCGCCCTACGATCTCCATGAGGAAAGCTTTTAAGGGAGTTGGGGAGTGGATGCAGTCGAAGAAGGAAGCAGGCAAGACTGTTTTCTCTTTTCCTCCTTCTAGGCTTTTGGGAAAGTCTGGAATTTGGTACGAGACCAAGGAGCCTATGGGGTTGGGTCTCCCCTCATCAGCAGACGCGGATTTTTCGTCGCTGGTAGACTCCTCCAGGAGGCTTTCTCTCCCTTCGGCGAAGGCGACTTGGGGAATGTGTGAGCTGGACCATCTCCTCAAGGGCCTTTTTAGAGTTCAACTTGGATGGATTGGTCTCAACGGGCTTGTCTTGTTTGGACAATTCAGCAGTGAGGATGACCTTGCAGTGTGTTGTCTTGCCTGAGGAAGTCGCTGCCTTGTTCGGAGCTGGAATCCTTAAGAAGAGATCGGTCTTCAGCTCCTTCCTCACAAAATCTGTGTCTCTCTCTCCAGAGGTCCTCTCTTCTGTTTGCTCCTCTTTCGCCCATCTTTTCCCCAAGAAACTGTTAAGGAGATTTCTCGCTCCTTATCTGAGAAGGCGACCCAGGATCTTCTGGCTCAGTCTTCCAAGAGAATGAGGCCTGCTGTTCCATTCGCCAAGAAGGAGAAGGTTCCCTTTCAGGAGCCCTTTCGAGGGGGCCCTTCGTCAAGAGCCACCTTCAGAAGTAGAAGACCTGAGAGAAGAGGAAGGTCTTCCTCACGTCCTATTGAAAGGACGAAGTGAAAATCAAGTACTCCAGACAACAGTGGGTGCCAGACTGCTGAGATTTGCTGAAGTCTGGGCACAGAGAGATGCGGACGACTGGTCCCTCTCTATTCTAAGGAAAGGTTATCTCATCCCCTTCAGGAGAGTCCTCCTTGACAACAACTCCAAGGGAGTTTTCAGCCAGATACAAGGATCCTGTCAAGAACCAGGCCCTTCTTCTAGCAGTGGTACAAATGCTGGAAAAGGAAGCCATAGAACCGGTTCAAGATCTCCATTCCCCAGGGTTTTACAATCAGCTTTTCTGGTTCCAAAATCTTCGGGGGTGGAGGCCGGTTCTGGACATAAGCTCCCTGAACTTCTTCAAATCAAGACGAAGTTCAACATGGAGACGACCTCTTCGGTTCTTTCTGCTCTTCGCCCAGGGGATTGGATGGTCTCCCTGGACCTTCAGGACGCTTATTTCCACATTCCCATTCATCCCTCTTCAAGGAAATTCCTAAGGTTCGTGATTCAGGGAAAACTATTTCAATTCAGGGCCCTGTGCTTCGGACTTTCGACGGCTCCCCAAGTATTCACGGGCATATTAAGGAATGTGGCACGCTGGTTACATCTAGAAGGAGTAAGGATCTCGATGTATCTCGACGACTGGCTGATTCGGCACAATCAAAGGAGAGTTGTCTGGAGTACTTGTCTATCACCCTAAATTTGACCCAGTCCCTAGACTGTTAGTAAACCTAGAGAAGTCCCAGGTGATTCCGCAGCAGAGCATTGTTTACCTGGGGATTCTGGATGGATTCTCGGGTTTTCTAGCATTTCCGTCCCGGGAAAGAAGAGATCGCTGCCTCGAGAAGTTGACAGTCTTTCTAGGAAAGAACATTGTTCCGCGAGGGAGTGGATGAGTCTGCTGGGGACCATTTCCTCTCTGGAACAGTTCGTTTCCTTAGGAAGACTTCACCTAAGACCCCTTCAATTTTACCTGAAAGAAAGATGGGATGAGAAGTCTCAGGACTTAGCAGCGTCGTTCCAGATATCGGACAGAGTAAAAGAGGATCTCCGTTGGTGGTTGGACCCTCAAATTATTAAACCGAGGATTGTCTCTTCAGTTACTGAGCCCTCACCTAGTGTTGTTCTCAGACGCCTCAGAGTCGGGATGGGGAGCAACACTCGGCTCGAGAGAAGTGTCAGGCACCTGGAGGGGAGAACAGGTGAGCTGGCACATCAACAAGAAAGAACTGTCCGCGGTGCATCTAGCTCTCATCCAGTTCGAGCCACTAGTCACAGGACATGTGATTCAAGTGAACTCGGACAACACTACAGCCCTGGCTTACATCAGGAAACAGGGAGGAACACATTCTTTCTCCCTTTACGAAACAGCGAAGACGTTGCTGTTGTGGGCGGAGGAGAGAAAGATCAGACTCCTCACCAGGTTCGTACAAGGGGAAAGGAATGTGAGGGCCGATCTACTCAGCAGAAAAAATCAAGTCCTACCCACGGAGTGGACTCTCCACTCAGAAGTTTGCAAAAAGTTGTGGAGCCTTTGGGGAAGGCCGAATATCGACCTCTTTGCAACCCACTGGAACGCAAGATTGGAAAACTACTGCTCTCCGATCTCGGACCCGAGGGCAGTTGCCATAGACGGTCTTCTCCAAGAATGGTCCTGGATAGACGGGTATGCTTTTCCCCCATTCAAGATCTTGGGAGAAGTAGTAAGAAAGTTCAGTTCTTCGAAAGGCACCAAAACTGACCCTGATCGCCCGTTTTGGCCAGCTCAAGATTGGTTCACAGAGGTACTGGAATGGATGGTGGATTTTCCCAGATCGCTTCCACACAGGAACGATCTTCTCAAACAGCCCCACTTCGACAGATTCCACAAGAATCTCTCCGCTCTCAATCTGACTGCCTTCAGACTATCGAAGGACTGGTCAGAGCGAAGGGATTTTCGCACAAGGCTGCAAAGGCTATTGCCAGAGCCAGGAGAACCTCAACCTTGCACATCTACCAGTCTAAGTGGGAGGTTTTTAGAAGATGGTGCAGGACCCATAAGATATTCTCTTCCAGTACCTCTGTGACAGGCATCGCTGACTTCCTTCTCTACCTGAGGGAGCAGTGCAACCTCGCTGTACCAACAATTAAAGGTTACAGGAGTATGCTGGCTTCAGTATTCAGACACAGAGGTCTGAATATCTCTGAAAATAAAGACCTACACAACCTCATAAGGTCTTTTGAAACGTCAAAAATAAGACTTCTAGCCTCCCAGTTGGAATTTGGATGTAGTTTTAAAATTCCTAATGTCCAAGAAATTCGAACCTCCTCAAAAAGCTTCCTTCAGGGATCTCACCAGGAAGTCGCTGTTTCTCTTTGCTCTGGCTTCGGCTAAGAGAATAAGCGAACTACAAGCCTTAGAAGGTAGAGTTGGGTTTAAGAAAGATTCGGCTATATGCTCCTTCAAACCCTTCTTCTTGGCGAAGAATGAAAACCCTTCTAAACCATGGCCAAGAAGCTTCGAGTTAAAAGGTCTCTCGTCAGTGACAGGGCAAGAGTTGGAGAGGACTCTGTGTCCTGTTAGGAGCCTCAAATTCTACCTTGATAAGAAGAAACAGCTGGGAGGTACAGTCGAAAGTCTCTGGTGCTCAGTCAGGGATCCTACTAGACCGATCTCTAAAAATGCGCAAGCTTTTTTCATTAAGGACGTCATCAAGGAAGCGCATCTGTCTTGTGAGGATGAGCACCTAAAGCTCCTTAGAGTGAAAGCACACGAAGTGAGAGCCATTGCGACATCTTTGGCTTTTCACAAGACGTTGTCTCTCCAGACTCTTATAGAGGCGACTTACTGGAGGTGTAATTCAACTTTCGCATCTCATTATTTAAGGGATGTTAGAGTTACGTATGATAAGTGCTTCTCTCTAGGAGCGTACGTATCTTCGGATTCGGTGCTGGGAAAGGGAGCTGAATCTAATCCTTTATAGTTTAGCTTTTTTGGTTGTTTTTAGTGCTTGGTGATGTGTGTTTTTATGGTTGCTTGGAAGAGGGTGTTGGAGTAAAGCTCACCCTTTCAATTCGTATCACTAACAAGGTTAGGCTTGGTCAGGTGGTCGGGATTAGTTGTTATGCTCCTTGTTGATTTTTATTGATACCTAGCTCTGTCATGTAAGAGGGATAGCCCCCATTGATATGATTCAGGTGAAGGCTCTGTCATGTAAGTGGGTCAGCCCCCACTGACATGATCCATATTAGGCTCTGTCATGTAAGTGGGTCATCCCCCATTGACACGATCCAGAAGGGCTGTCAGTCATAGGTCGCATCCTCGCTGAAGCTCTTGAGGCAAGCAGACTCATAGACAGTATCCATGAAGTCTTCCGCCCAATCAGGTAAGAACCATGGTTTTTTTGTATATCCTACAACATATGTTGTTTCCCGTTTTTTAGTTATTAGCTGTCTCTTGCCCTCCGCCAAGGGTGCCAATCAGCTAAGTATATATCTGACGGGTAAGTTGCATGTACAAAAATGATATTTTTATGATAAAATAAAGTTTTGTACATACTTACCCGGCAGATATATACGATGAATGGCCCGCCCAGCCTCCCCTCAGGAGACAGGTGGAAGAGAAAATCTGATTAGAAAACGGAATGGTTCCTATTCCCGCCACCCAGCGGCGGAAAGGGTAGATCACCTGACCTACCTGTTGCGTGTGTCGCGAGATTTGAAATTCTGTCGGGAACGCCGGAGACTATAGCTAAGTATATATCTGCCGGGTAAGTATGTACAAAACTTTATTTTATCATAAAAATATCATTTTAAAAATATTTTTTTTCCCTATCAGTGCTGATTGACCTCATAGGTCCCAGCTCTTGGCCTGTGGCCTAGATTTTATATTCCATCCTATTCCATTTGTTTTATCTCTGCTTCTGCCGTGCCAACAATTCCGAGACTGGTGGTGAGACTAAGGTCTGGTCAGGTATGAGTGGTATGGCATTAATTCAGTGAGTACTTCAGGAATACAGTTTCACAGCAGCAAGATGATGTCAGAATGGAGAGTCTTGTGAGACACACGACAGGATGAGTGAAATAGTTCCAGTTAACTGTTGGTCTACAGACACTTATGTTTGGACAACTGTTCGTCTGGAAGACTTGGGAATCAGTTTCTGTGGAAATCATGACTGCGATATGGGCTCAGTATGATTGATGGGTTTGTTATGAACAATAAATTAAAAGCTTCAGTTTTATATAAGTAACTTACCAAGTAATTACATAGCTATTAGTTCACTTACACGGCAGCTTGCATTCAAATTTCGCTGGTAAGACTTCAGACATCTGTGTAGGTGACCAGTTCCCCCCACTAGCAGGAATATTAGTAACAACTTTAGCAGATAACCTCAATCTGTTCCTGCTGTGCTCTGTAAACAGCGAGTTATGGCAGCAGCTAATTCATTATTTTCCAGTTATTTAACTGGCTTTCAGTGGTGTATACATCCACTGGAACGTGTATTAGTAACCTTCATGAAATCTCAGAATGAGCTTTTTCTTGTTTTGTTGTTATTAAGTTGATTCATCAACAGAATTTTGACTTGAAAGTAATCCTCGTATGTCACGCTGTTCCTTTAGGCTGAAACTTTTTCATTGTTTTGTTTACCAGGCCTAGATTACTTGTGAGCCATTAGTATATAGTTTTGCCTTAAAATTAAATTTTCGAATGATGTTTTCTGGGCATAATGAGTGTTTCGTCATTCTTTTAGGCTAAAAGCTAAGTAAAACTTTTGCGCATTTTTTGCCTAGACTACCTGCAAGCCTTCATAGTTTTGCCCTAAAAAGTCATTCTTGTATCTAATGCCATTCTTTTAGCCAATGAAGTGGAAGACGAGGACGTAGATGGCTGGCATGCACGCTTCTTCTTCTTCTTCTCGATCAGCAATAGCACCACATCCCCCAACCTACCGAAGACAGGTCAAGGGTCGACAGAAAATTCGGCAACAGCAGATGGCACAAGAGTCTGATGACTGGCAGGAGACTCTTGCCGTGAACTTACAGTGGTGGTAGGCACAACAGAGGCAGACACAGGCAACAATGGATGGAACATCTGGATGACAGGCACGGGCAACGGTGGAAGCGTGGTGAGAGGCGAGGGAGCATAGCCAGGCAGGGGTAGGGTCACTGAGCAGACCAGCCCAGCCACCGTCGACACTGAGACGGCTGGAGTAGGGACCGCACCATATGCATGGTGCGCGTTTGATCGGTGGTCATCAATGCTCCCAGCAGCACAGCGGTGACGGTAGTGGTAGTGAGAGCGTCGACCGTGTGGGTAGTGGGGAGAGGGAGGAGTACTCCTGCCTGCGCAGCAGTGTTGATGTGCGTGAGGAGCGATGGTAGATCAGGCCTGCCAACCTTCCCGAGCAATTCCGACGCCTGACTCAAACCTGGCACGGATGCCAACCCTGTGGAAGACAGAGACGGGTAGGGGCCTCCTAATCCAGGGATCAGCGACTCTGCGTGAGAAGGAGAACTGAGAGGAGCGTAGCCTAGGTCCACCGATCTTGCATCCTCTGTGACTGCGGATGCAGACAGGGGACAGCGAGACAGACTCAGAATTGTGAATTGGCAGCAAGGGAAGGCCTTGGGGCTTAGATACGATTGCAGAGGATTAGCAACCAACAGAGTCGAAGGTGCCAAGACAGCACCTCCGATGCCTTGGTCTCCTTATGCTTGTACCTAGGCCTCCGAGAATACCTATCCTACGGCTCGGGGGACCAAAGCCTACACTCATTGCAAGGTTCGTCAACAGTACAATCAGGAGGGTCCTTGCTCCCTTTCGTACACTTTAAGCAATGGGAGTGAGGATCCGAGTCTGCACTACAGCGGAAAGCGCCACATTTTCTATCCTTACCAGGACATACCCGGCGCACAGGCTATCCAAGTCATGGGTTTGTAATAATTCATTCATAATTACAAACATGCACATATATACTCAAGTAACAAAGAAAAAACAAGAACAAACACACCATGAAAAAGGTGAAGCTTTAGCATCCAGGAAGGTCCGAGCAGAGAGCAGGAAAACACGTCCGCATCAGACAAGGCCAGAAAGTAAAGTGAATGCAGATTCTCTAGGGTGGTAGCGTGGGTCCCCACTGCAACCACCCAACTTTCCCGGCTGGTAGTTATACCACCGCTAACTGCCTTGCTATGTCTTTAGCGGCCAGTTCAGCTTCGCTGAAAGTAACCCCATATAAGTAGAGGACCAAGGGTTTGTATGTTAGGAAAAATACATTTTACTTTTAAAAAATACGATATTGCTTTGTTTCCCGGGCCTAGACCTCTTGCAAGCCGCTGGTAGATTAGTTTTGCCTTTAAGTAAATTCTTGAATGGTGTTTACAGTGCATGGGCTTCTTGCAAGCTGTCAATAAATAATTGCCTTAAAAGTCATTCTTGAATGTTCTGTCGTTCCTTTAGGCCAAAGATTTGCATTTTATGATTGTTTACCACACATAGTCTTTGCTAGCTGTCGTTAAATAATTTTACCTTAACCGTCACACTTTCCGTTGTAGAATTGAAAAGTGTAAGGGCAGAAGTAGTAAGGAGAGAAGGGTGCTTAATGGAAAAAGACGTTATTGTTGGCCGAGAATCGGTCTCAGTATTTGCTTTGACAGTACATTTACTAAATGGGAGTGTTTCTGAGAAGCTTCTCATGTCTCCTGTGCAAGGATGACATGCATCTGGGTTGATGCACAGATCGAAGTGAGCTTCCACACTTCCAGCACCCAGAAGCACCCACTGGCACCCACTTCAGCCTGACGTCAGCCCATGCTAACTTGAGCACTCAATGACCCCACTGGCGCCATCTACTATCTGGCGCCAACTCATGCTCTGAGCAGCCAAAAGTGTCCCCCAAAAAAGCGTTCAAGTGCTTAGGCACCAGTTCGTTCTCTGAACAGCCAGAAGTGCTCATAAGTTCCGTTAGCGCTCACAGGCGGCATCTGTAGCAGACAGCCAAGTATGTAGAGCTGTCATACCTTTTTTCTTCTCCTACTTCTACCCTATATTATTACCACTTGCTTTTGTGCCTGGCTCCATCGCTTCCTGCCCATGCCGTCACCAGTCTTGTGTCTGGGTTACCAGAAAGTTAACCTTGCAAAGTGAAGTGTTGTGCAGTGGAGGAGGTGGTTATCCGGCCCGCCGGTTCTCCTAGACTTAAGTCACTGTCATACTCCCCTACACCTGGGAGAAGTCATGCTGAATGTCCAAGGGAGGCTGGTGGGAATTACTCCGGGTAATTGCCCCTTAGGTCGAACCTGATGCATATTCCCAGGTATCAACAGACAGCCATTGAAAAGGTGTCTTCGTGGAGGTGTAGTGGAGGAGGCAGTATCCAGCCCATCAGATATCCTAGACCTAAAGTTCCTGTCATACTCCCCTAAACCTGGGAGTAGACATACTGGCAGTCCAAGGGAGGCTGAGGGGGTTATCCCCAGTTAGTTGCCCTTCAGTCGAGCCTGTGATCCAGGTTTGTTCTGACACAATATGCAAACCCTAGGTCCTTTACACTAGGGATTACTTTCAGGCGTAGGCTGGAAACGGCCGTTGAACTTCAAACAAGGTGGTTAGGCAGTTAACTACTGTCTGGGAGGTGGGAGTACCGCCTGCCCGGATGTAAACATTCCAATTTGCTTTCGGCCGTCGTAGCGCACGGACATTGTTCTTTGTCGCTCTCAGCCTGAGTGCTTTTCTTTCATCAATTTGGTGGGAAATCCTTACTTTTTTGTTTATTTGCCATTATGGATAAACCAACTAAGCCTCCCTATCCCCAGCATGTATGTCCCGGGGTGGGAGGGAAGAAATGTAACTCTTTTCGGTCTAGTGTCGACGCGTACCCACACGCTCTCTGCCCATCTTGCAGGGGGCGTGTGTGTTCACACGCCACTCCTTGTAGTGAGTGTTGCTCTTGGTCCCCGAGCAATGGAGGAAGTTCGAGGGGAGGAGACATTACCGTCAGCAGTCTACCAAGGAGTCGTCTGAGGGAAACACACCCCCAACAACTCCATTGGTGGTGAATGTGTCGGGTTCGTTTCTCCCTCCCGGCGAACTTCCCCTTCTTGCTCCCTCTCCCTCGGGTGAGGACTCCCCCTCCCCTTCCTCTTTCGTTTCATCGCTTGTGGAAGGGTGCGGGGGAGAGTCAGACCGGGACATCCTCTTGGAAGTCTTCCCATTCTGGAGGGGATTTTTTTCCTCCAGAGCGGGTAGAGGCTTCCTAAACTAACACGACTTTTGCTTCAGGTCTCGGGCTGGGTAGCCAGGCTACGGACTCGGCTTCAACCTGGCTACACCTGGGCCTACCTGGTACGTCACTGGAGGGACTGGTACCTCATCTTTCCTCCACTCCAGTGACCACTCACTCAGCAACGACAGCCACTACAACATCTGTCACCATGTCCAGGTTCGTGCAGCTCCCGGTATCGGTAGCCTCACATCTGGATACCCAGATCTCGGCTTCCCCTGCCTTGCAACACGCGGTACCACTGCCTCCTGGCTTCCTGGCCCCATTCACGCGACCGGGCCCCGCCTACATGGTGATGTCATCCTTCCCTTATGTGACTGTCGCTGCCCCCGTTGCTGACCCTGGCTCGTTTATGACTGCAGTTCCTTGCTTCACGATCCAGCCTGGCTCTTCGTCTGTTCCTCTCCCCATTCCTTCGACTCTGGCGCGGCCTGGCATGACTACCCACGCAGGAGGGCCGGCGCCTGTGTTCCCTGCCCCGCCCACTTTTATTCCTGGCTGACACGCGGTTGCTCCCACCCAGGTAAGTGCTGGCCTGAGCTTCGCGGTCTCTTCCCGGGATGTGCCTTCTGCTGCAGCCCCTCCTGCTGTTCCTGAGTCTTCGACTGCGCCTGCCTGGTTTGGGGATCTGATGGCGATTCTGAAGCAGATGGTGAAGAAGGTGTCGTCATCTTCGTCTTCATCATCGTCATCGTCTTCGTCTGCTGCCTCTTCTGCTTCTCCTTCCGGGGCTTTGCAGCCGAAGAAGAAGAAGCCTGCCTCTTTCCCCAAGAAGTCTCGCACCAAGGCTTCTAAGGGTCTGCCTCCTTCCACAGGGAAAGTGGGATCTCTCGTCGGCTCTTCCCGATCCTCGGATCAGGGAACCACTGCCCTGGCCTCTGGGTCAGTCGCATCGGGAGCCAAGGGCGTGCAAACCAAGGTCTGCACCTCCCCACTTGCCTAAGAAAACTCCTGCTTCAAGGCCAGCAAGTCCGCGTTGGACACTGTTCGCGAGTTGCTCCGAGTACCTGGGTCCTCAAGGAGACCCGGGTACCCCAGGCTGATACGGGAGAAACTTCTCACCATACGGACCAGTGCATGGGGCGAGAGAAAGAGCCCGGGCATGCAGGTGCCCCGGCTCTTCCTACTGGCACTCCTGTGAGTGCCAAGTCAGGTTCTCGGGATAGCGCTTCGGCCCCTCAGGCCCGAACGCCAGGAGAGGTGGAGAAGAGGTCCCCTGCTCAGTCTTCCCGAGAAGCTACGGCCTCTAAGAAGAAGACTGGGGCGCGTCCAGAGGACAGCACAAGCTCACGCCAGCGAGACGCACGCTTGACTCCTCCCAGTCCCCTGCCACGTCCGCGCGGCCAGCCTGGCTCGGGGAAACGAGCGCGCGGCTCGGCTCGCTCGAGCCGCTCTGCTTACTCCTTGGGAGACTGCTTCGCCTAGGCGAAAGCAGTCTCCTCGACCCGGGCTGCCATCACCACCACAGGTTGGTGACCGCTCCCGGCCCGCTGCCTCTGTTGGTTCTGCCAGCAAAGCCAGTGGTAGCGCCTGATCCTCCTCGCCTGATCCTCCTCGCCTGTCCCCTCCGCCCCTTCGGCTTCTTCCAGGGTGTGCAAGTCAGACAGGAAGAACTCTGGCGAGTTTTCTCCCCAGAGTTCTACCTGCGTGGGCGTCACGAACCTGGCTCCTGGTCCTTGGCTCCGACCAGGTCTTATGCCTGCGTGGTCCAAGAAGGATCACGGGGTCTGCCGAGGTTCTCCTCCTGCAGGGAGAGTAGATCGAGGATCACACTCTGGAAGGACTCGAGGGTCCTTTGCCCCAGGATGCGGACACTCCCGAGATACAGAGGACTTTTGCAGAGGTTATCGCGCTGATTCGTTAGCACAATGACCTCAGGGGAGGGACCATGACTTCTTCTGTGGATCGTCCGTCGCGCCTCGAATCCTTCTGGGGACCTAAGAAGGAACCCAAGGCTTCAATGGGGCTACCGTGGTCCATGCTTGCCGAGGGGGGGTCATCAACCAAGTGAACAATCTTGTGTCTGGGCAAGACAGCTCACTTCGAGGTCGAGCCACTTGGACAAGCTTCTTCCCCCCCCCTGCCCTCGCCAGAAGCGCTTCATACGCCAGCTGGAGGGGCGTTGCTGACTAAACAGGTTGACCCGGACCTGACTCATCTGGATCCGGGTCTGACGTTGCAACAACTTGCTGGTGAGAGTATCTCCTCTCCCAGCAAGAAGCTGCAACCCTGGAAGCCACCGCCATGGCGGCCTTCCAAGCAGTCTCCTGGCTTGATCTGTGGTCCTTCACAGTATCGAGGGTAGCGTCTTCCTCAGGTGCTATCGTACCTGGGGAGGACTCTGCCTTTGGGAGACCGTGCCAGTCTGGGGGTAGGGCTATTTCCTACCTCACCCACCAGACTGCGAACCTGTGGGCAAACCTGGTTCTGAAGCGAAGAGACGCCGTTCTCTCTCGCTTCTCCAGGTCTGTAGGTCCCGAATCAGCAATCACCCTTAGGAATGGACCGTTGCTGGGTTCCTCCTCTCTCTTCCCTAGAGAGTTGGTGGACGCTGCGGTAGACAAACGCCGGGCCGATGACAGTGACCGGCTTGTCCACCAGGCAGTGGACAAGACCTCCAGGTCTTCTCATTCCACCGCGGCCAGGTCTTCAGGCCAAGTTGGCACTTCCTCGGCCCCTAAGAAGTCCCAGTCTTCGAAGGGGGTCCGAGGAAACACCCAGCCTTCTTCTTCCTCAAGAAAGGGGGTCCTCCTGCCCTTTTCAGCCCACTTTCCAAGCTGTTAAAGGGGGCAAAGGGAAGAAGAAGAAGGGGAAACGCTAGGGGCGGTGTTCCCCCCCAACAGCTGCCGAAGGTGGGGGGTTGCCTGTTGAACCATTGGGCAACATGGCAGCGACACGGAGCCGAGACCTGGATAGTGGATATCCTTCGGGAGGGATATCTACTACCCTTCGAGTCTTGGCCTCCCCTCACCTACTCTCTGGTCCATCTCCAAACCTGTTCCAGGATCATGAAAGGACACCGCACTACAGCAAGAAGTGCAAGCCATGCTGAGCAAGGGTGCTGTAGAAGTCGTGTCGGACCAGTCCCCAGGCTTTTACAGCCGCGTCTTTCTCGTGGAGAAAGCCTCAGGGGGATGGAGACCGGTCATAGACCTCTCTCCCCTGAACCGTTTCGTTCGCCAGACTCGGTTCACGATGGAAACAGTGCAATCCGTGCTGGCCTCCATCAGGGAGAACGACTTTATGCTTACGGTGGACCTGAAGGATGCGTAATTTCAAATACCCATTCATCTGTCCTCTCGCAAGTACCTCCGCTTTGTCCTCGGGGAGACGGTCTTCCAGTTCAGGGCACTTTGTTTCGGGCTCTCGACCGCTCCCCAGGTGTTCACGAGTCTTCTCTCTCTGTCAGCTTGGCCCACTCGCACGGGATGTCTACTACTGAGGTATCTCGATGACTGGCTAGTCCTGGCGGGCTCTCACTCGCAGTTGCTACAGGACAGGGATCGGCTCCTCGAGTTTTGCCGGGATCTAGGGATCGTGGTAAATCTTGAGAAGTCAGATCTCACCCCCAAGCAGAGGATAAAGTACCTGGGCATGCTGATAGACACGGTGGCAGCGAAAGTCTTTCCCTCGGACTCTCGTATCAGCAAGTTCAGGCAGGCAGCACAACTGTTCCTGTCATGACAGGAGCAGCCAGCCCAGCAATGGCAAGTCGTCATCGGTCACCTGTCGTCTTTGGAGAAGCTAGTACCTCATGGGCGTCTTCAGCTGTGGTCTCTTCAGTGGAGACTAAAGGAGTATTGGTCCCAGTCCCAAGACCCCCAGTCCTTCCTCATCCCTCTTTCCGAGGAGGTGAGGGAGGACCTTCACCGGTGGACAGACGACAGGAACCTCTTAATAGGAGTATCCCTGCATACTCCCCCTCCGGACATGCTTCTGTTCTTGGACGCATCGACCGAGGGATGGGGCGCACACCTGGAGGAGTTGCTGACTTCAGGAGTGTGGCACCGAGACGACAAGCACCTTCACATCAACATCCTGGAACTCAAGGCCTTCCTGGCCAAGAGTTCCGGGATCGAGTGATGGGACACTCCGTGGTACTGATGAGCGACAATACCACGGTAGTGGCATTCGTCAACAAGCAGGGGCCTGGTGTCCCGCCAGCTTCATCAGTTGACGATGCAGGTGCACGAGTGGGCCGTGGACCCACTCGGTAGAGCTGTCAGCCAGGTACATTCCAGGCAAGAGGAATGTCGTGGCAGACAAGCTCAGCCGCCAGAACCAGGTGGTAGGGACCGAATGGTCCCTCCACCAGGAGATAGCAGAAAGGCTGTTCGACCTGTGGGGGTGTCCAGGGGATGGGGATCTGTTACGCCGATTTCGCCCAACAGAAAACTCCAGCTGTTCTGACTCAGAACCCATGGGTCCCTGAGGACGGTTCAAGTCCTTCACAATCCTCTCCCTAGATCCGTCTGACTTTGTAGGTAATGAACCAGACGAGATACTCTGTGTCCTGTTAGATGGCCCCAGGCCGTTCTGAAGAGGACTCTGACACCTCTGGCTTCCGAGTGTCGGCACTCTTCGGCCCAACCTACTGGCTCAACCAAGAAAGAAGTGTCCAAGAACATAATCTTTCTGGCTTCACGACTGATAAGTTAGAGCACCATCTCTTGCTGAAGGAGAAGACAACTTGGTATACTTCGTCCGAGAGCTCACGAGGTCCGAGATTGGTCCGTCCCTCCTTCCGGAAGAATATGTCCACAGGTGCTGAAGGGAAAGTGGTCATCTCAACTTGACCTTGAGTTCAAGCCAGCCCCTTCAACTCCTTAGCTTCAGAAGTCCCAGGCTTCAGAAGAAGATTGCAACTGCTGATGCCTGGATGAAATGATACTTATTGAGTCTCTGGAACTGGCAGCGACATTACTGGAGACCTGGGAATGGATTCCTTCAGGAGAAGTATCTATTTCCCTTAGGTCTCAGCAATTCTTTCCATTGAACTTCCATCCCGCCTCCTCTCCCCGTGCTCCTGATTCAGGAAATGCCAGTCCAGCTAGAGCTAATTGGCTCGGTCTGACCCTGTCATCTTGCAGAAGCTTCCCATGGTGGAGAATGGAAGTCTGCTTCCATTCCTCCGGACTTCTTTCCTCTTCGATGTATGAGGAAAGAGTTAGGCTAATGCTTGATTGAAGGAACCTTCGAATATGCTTGCATATTCCCCTCACATCTTGTGTCTACTCACAGATTCACAGATTGAGGAATAGGTGCACACTGGTAAGACCTTGTCTTGAAGTTGTGTGACTTTGAGACAATTAGTACCTTCTCATCACCGTCCTGGGCTCAGGGCAGCTGAAGAGGCCATCCGAGAATTCAGGATGGGTTTTGCGGACTTGCTGGTTTCGTTGAACAACAAAACCACAGTAGTGGCATTTGTCGACAAACAAGAGGCAATCGTTTTTTCCTCCTGTTTCATCTCGACATTTGCAGGTACTCAAGTGTTGTTCTATTGCACACTCGACAGCTCAATTAACCAGATGCATCCCTGGTGGGGATGTATTGGTAGGCAAACCTGGCCTCGGGTTTGAGTGATCAGGATGGAACATGCTGCTCACTCTTTCTTCACAAGATTCATGCAGAGACTGCTCAACTGAGAAATCTGTACCGTCCTTCTGTTGCCTCCCCTGCACACAAGTCAGGTAGTTTTTTTCTCACTCCTTCATACCAGACCAGGGGCCGCTCTGTTGAGGCATGCTGTCTTTTTGGGAAAACTTGATATCGACGCTTTTTTCCCTCCATATTTGTCCTTTTGGCTGGCAGGGTTTCACAAACATTGCTCACCCCCGAGTTACAGACAAATCTTGAAGACTTTGCCTTCATCCTACCTGATTGCTCGAGGCATCGAGAAGAATTCAGGTTTGACCCAACCTCCTGTAGCAGCTACACAAGAAGCGGTTCTTGAGGCAGTACATCCCTGTGTGTTCAGGACTGGGAGACTTTCCAGCTTTCCTTGCAAGCATAGGCTTTCTTGCCGAGCTTCAACAGATATAGCTGGATATCCCTTGAAGTCCTCTGCAACACTGTCCCAGGGACTGGATCCGTCTTTCAGCTGGTGGTGTTGTTGACAACTTCTTCTTGGGCCAGAGTCGCTCTTGAAGTGTGGACTTCCTCTTCTTCTCCGCTCGAGGGTTGCTTCTCTCCATTTCATTTGTGAAGAACATAGGCCCTTGGCACCTAGTCTTCTATCTAAAGTAGCCTTCGTCTCCTCAGTCGAGAGTTAGCTACGGACAAGATGCTTCTTCAGTCGTGCTGCCCCAGGGAACTGTTCCCTGGGTGGCATGTGACTCTTGTTGAGGGTTCCTGTCTGTGCTCTGCATGCGCCTTACGAGAGTCATCGGATAGAGATATGCCCTCTTAGGATCGTCTCTCATCTTACCCTGGCCTTGGCGCAGAAGATAGAAGAACAGGGACGGGGATCATACCTCGACTCTTTCTCGGATGTCGCGGGTGGACTCCGAATCCATTGGCATCTACTGTCAGGTTCGAGTCCTTCTTGTTCCCCTCCTCCTTGGACTTTGTGTCGATGATCCAGATCATTCGTTACTTTGTCCTATTAGGGAGCTGTGGTACTTTCCGAAAGGCTCGACATTCCTAACCTGGATGTCGTCAACGTTTTCGCTAAAACTGTCTCTCTCCCAAGGAAGAAGTGTCTAAGGACACATCTTCCTCCTGACTTCGTGAAGTGATCAAAGGAGGTACTCGGCAGCTGACGACGACGATACCGGGACCTTCCACCCGAGAGCTCATGAAGTCAATGGCTTGGTCCATCCCTCGCATTCCGGAAGTTTCTGTTGGTCTGGAAGCAAGACGTGGTCTCTTAGACCACACTCTTGTCTTCCTCCTTCGGTCTTGCCCACAGGCCCTTGGGACCTTTTTTTCTTGGCTCTGTGGTGGCTGCTCAACAAGTTGCGTTGTCTTACCCGGCTCCTTCAAGAGGACAAGTAGCATCTCGCCTAAGGCGATGGTTCTGGAAGTGAGAAGGATTCCAAGAGTGACTGGCCTCTCTTCCTCCTCCTTCCCCGTCCCCCAACTTCTCCTTAGGGATGAGAATAGGACTCGAACCAATAGCTGCTGGAACTGGCACTGATGCGGTAAGACCACACATCGAGCTCCCGTTCTATTTTTCTTATAGAATCATAGAAGCAATTCTGCTCCTTCCTCTAGGAAGGGGAGGAAGGAGAGACTGGCAATAAGGGAACCCTATCTCGGCTTTCCCTTACTGCCTCAGACTCTAGATCCTTCCAGCCTATTTTGTAGGAGTTACGTTTCCTCACTCATGCGAAAAGGTCCAGTATCTGATATTTGATCTTGCAGTTCCTACACCCGATCAATATGTCAGAGGCACCGTCCTCCTCTTTCGACCAGGAAGGGAGTCTTTCAAACTAGGAGTTCAAACAGTAGATTCCTCCCTCCAGGTGTGCAGAACTCCAGTTTGTATATCGTGTTGGAACGAATCACAATTTTTGAAAGTAAATTGTATTTTTCCTAACTATACAAACCTGAGGTCCTTTACATTGCATACTATGCCCACCTCATGCCACCCCTCAATCTGAACCTGGACCGAAAGGCAAACTGGAATGTTTACCTCTGGGCAGGCGGGTATCCCCGCCTACCTGGCGGTAGTTACTGCATAACCACCTTGCTCAAGAGTTTAACAGCCGTTTCCAGCCTACGCCTGAAAGTAATTCCTAATGTAAAGGACCTTAGGTTTGTATAGTTAGGAAAAATACAATTTACTTTCAAAAATTGTGATGTTTCCGGGTTTTGCTCCCCGGATGATGGAACCTTCTCACATATGTTGGAGAGCTCTAACTGTGCTTCTTGACCTTAGTTTACACCTGGACTGTGGTTGTTCTCTCTAAACGAGACCACAGTCCTAGCATATATGCGTAGAGAAGAAAGGCTCACTTCCTCTCTCATTTTCTCTCCAAGCAAGAGAACCTCTACTTGAACAGATCAGTTTTGTCTTCAGTTCAAGTCCATCTCAGGTTCTTGCGGATGAACTGAGAACAGGTTCTTCCCACCTGGTAGATCTTGCATTTCCTGGTCTGATGAGAACTGTGGAGTCCATGGGGCAGTCCGACTGTGATCCTATTTGCCACCTCAAGAAGTCTTCGAAGCTTCAGGAAGCTCATCAGTACAAGGTTTTTTCTGCTAGACATATTGCATAAACTATTGTGATTGCAGACGTTATTCTTCTAGCACTGTCTGTCAGACTAAGTGGGCCATTTTTTGAAGCTGAGGTTGCAGTCTCTGAACCAGCCAATCTTCTTGTGAGACTTCCGTGGCCATTTTCAGAACACCCCTTCTGTTCCTGAGGAGATCTACATCTTTTATATTCTATCAGTAAAGGGTATCAAACTATGCTATATAAGTGTCTAAGCACAGGGGCCTAGCTTTTGATGACCTTATCTTGTCTTCACGTGTCCATGCGTGAAGGAATCCGTCTCCTGGAACCTGGATGTATTCTGAATGACTGATGAGTCCCTTGTTTGATCCCCTGTGTTCCTCTTCTCTACAAAATGAGAACATGAAAGACACCCTTTGGAGTGGTCTCTGGCTTCAACTAGGACACACTAGTGAGATCCACGCCATTGTTTAGAGAAGGTCTTTTTACAGACACTTTTTTTCCTCATTTACCCTGGGAATTTAGCCAATAACGAGGACCCATTCAAGCTCTAGGTCTGTTTTTTCTCCCTGAACAGAGAACCCTCTGTCCAGCTAACAGTTTAGGTTTTAAAACCTGAAAGGGCTTATTTTTAATGCATAAGGACATTTTGCCTTCTTTTTAAGTGAAAATAGCCAGGGACATCAGAGCAGCCTCTTCTTCCTTAGCTTTCAGGCTCATTTGCCCTTTACTTCCATTCCACATTGTCCTACTGGAAGTATAATAGTCCTCCGTGTCTCACTTTCTTATCAAATGATCCCAATCTTCTAGCTCACCTGTTGCCCAGTTCTCCAGGTGACAGCTGCTTTCTGGCATCAGCAGCTGTCTGACACCAACTATAGAGCTTCCAGGTCCATGAGCTTCTAGCTCGCCTGACACCCAGCTCGCCTGGCGCCCTGCTCGTTTGGCTCTGGTTACAGCCTGGTGCCCGCCAGCACCCACGAGTGCCTGTCAGTCCCAAGCTCCTAGCTCAACTGGAGCTAGCTATAGCGTGACACCAGATCATTCTCCGAACGTCCAAAATGCCTTCCAGCTCTGTGGGAGAATAGGGAGGTCTCTGTCCATTTGGAGTTTTCAGAGGACCATCCTCTACTACATATGGTTATATGGCAAGACCCATTCCGTCCACTGAATAGAATGTATTGCCCTCATGGACTTTTAACTTGAGACACACTCAGAATTGGGAGAGCAGTTTGCCTACTTTTAAGCAAAACTAAGGACGTCAGAGTAGCCTCTACCTCTTTAGCTTGCATGCATTTTATGCCCTGTACATCCTTTCTGCTTTCGACCTACTGTCTCTTCACCTTGTAATAAGGTGCAGAGTTTTTTTGCAGAGCCAGGGGTTACAATGTACCTGAAGCACCCACCACTCTGTTGATGGGTTGTGGTTATATCTCGGTGTAGGTGACAATGTTGTCTTCTTTTTTATTTTGGTGCTTCGCCATTTGAGTACTTCCTTCGCTGCAAAGTTCCCACTAAGTAGGAGGTGACCCATGGTTATACCACCACACCACTGAGTTAATATAAGCACCAACTAGAGGCAGTATCCACTTGCAGTAGCTCTCTTAACTGATAAGCAACAACAAGCATGGTTTTTCAATGCTAGCAGTTTTTTCTATTGCAAATTCATTAGTTATCTTAATGTTTTGGAGTAGAATATGCCCATGCATCCTACCTCCTATCAATGTGGGAATCAGCTATGCAATTATGTGGTAAGTTACTCAAATAAAAATGACATTTTTATAATAAAAATAAAGTTTTATACATACTTACCAAGTAATTACATGATCAAAGCCCATCCTTCTCCCCACTGATGGACATAAGGAATGAACAGATTGAGGTTATCTGCTAAAGTCGTTCCTAATATTCCCGTTGGGGGGGAACTGGTCACCTACCTAGACATTTGAAGTTTTACCTGCAAAATTTTGAATTCAAGCTGCCATGTAAGTGAACTAATAGCTATGTAATTACTTGGTAAGTATATATAAAACTTTATTTTATTATAAAAATGTAATTTTTATGTAAGGTTTTCTAATAATCTTGTACCTTCTTGTATTTCAGAGTTTCTTTCTGCCCTCATTTAATCAAGAAGTTGTCAGTTTATTAGCATCAAGGTTTTGGAAATGAATGGGGTCCAGCGATGAATTAGGTGCAAGTTCCTGTGAGGTGTTGAATAAGTTCATAAAATAGGAAATATAACATTCTAGACATCAGAAAGGAGAAATTGGAGGAAATAAGATACCTGTAATAAATAAATAAAGTGATAGAAGCAGTGATTAACAATAGGAGAAAGTGAAAAATGTTGGTGTTTACATAAATAAACAAGTAACATCAAAGGACCAAAGGCTAAAATAAGCATATTGGAATATCCTTTGATTAGCAAGACTGAAGATCCAGTAGTGATGTCTCTCGTCAAACACGAAAATACAGGTTTAGCGGTTAGTGATGCCCCAGCCAGCTGTACATCTCTATCTTTGGATCCATTGATGGAAATCAAGATGGAAATGAAGATGGAAGTGGAGGTGTGTTATGAGTCTGATGGCAGTATGAAACATGGTTCTGAGGATTTTATGTCAGCAATCGGAGGTGAAGATGATTTGCCACCCATCAGAAAGGAAGTCGATAAGGAGAAGCCCTTTGTGTGCCGGGAATGTGGGAAAGCCTTTTCCATGAAAACCCACCTGGAACAGCATTTCCAGAGCCATACCGGGAAGAGGGCAGACTCCTGTGGCAAGTGTGGAAAGGCTTTCTCCCAGAAGTCCAGCCTCAGAGAACACATCAAGACCCACAATGGAGAGAGGGCATACACTTGTGACGACTGGGGGAAGTCATTCTCCAGGAAGGCAAATCTTGAAAGAAACGTGGCGATCCACATGGGGGAGAGGTCCTTCATGTGCAACAACTGTGGGAAGTCATTCTCCAGCAAGTCATATCTCAATATACATATGAGGAACCACACAGGGGAGAGGCCATTCACGTGCAAGGACTGTGGGAAGTCGTTCTCCCAGAAATCAATTCTCAAGACCCACATGGCAATCCACACGGGGGAGAGGCCCTTCGTGTGCAATGACTGTGGGAAGTCGTTCTCCCAGAAATCAAATCTCAAGACCCACATGGTGATCCACACAGGGGAGAGGTCCTTCGTGTGCAATGACTGTGGGAAGTCTTTCTCCCTGAAATCAAATCTCAAGACCCACATGGCGATCCACACGGGGGAGAGGTCCTTCGTGTGCAATGACTGTGGGAAGTCATTCTCCAGCAAGCCATATCTCAATATGCACATGAGGAACCACACGGGGGAGAGGCCATTCTTGTGCAATGACTGTGGGAAGTCATTCTCCAGCAAGTCATATCTCAATATACACATGAGGAACCACACCTGGAGAGGTCCTTCAAAAACAAAAAATGACTGTGGGAAGTCGTTCTCCCAGAAATCAGTTCTCAAGACCCACATGGCAATCCACACGGGGATAGGCCCTTCACCAAAAACTGACTGTGCTCCAAGTCATTCTCCCAGAAATGGCATCTCAATGCCCACATGGTGATCCACACGGGGGAGAGGCCCTTCGTGTGCAATGACTGTGGGAAGTCATTCTGCAAGAAATCAAATCTCAAGAGCCACATGGCGATCCACACTGGGGAGATGGCCTTCACCTGCAATGACTGTGGGAAGTCTTTCTGCAAGAAATCTTATCTCAAGAGCCACATGATGATCCATCTTGGGGGAAGCCATTTGCTCGCGAAGTGTGGGAAAACATTTTCCAGTAGGAAGAGCCTGAAATGACATTTCTTGACTCACACTGGTGAGAAGCCCTTCAGATGCACTGACTGGAGGTTTGTTCTTACAGAAGTCACATCTGAAGGTCCACATTACATACATTACTGTACCGAAAGCATTCAGAGATTTGCTTGAAAAATACTTATTCAAAGTGGTGTAGCTTCTGGTATTTAATTCTAATTTGTTCCTCGCTCTTTACATAGGATTTCTAATATTTAATTCTAATAATTCGAATATTTCATTAATTTAATTAATTTTTCAGCTGTGGAGCGGAGTGTCCTTACTGGGCAGCAAGGGAAGCCTTCAGACGAAGTCCTGTAGGAACTTCATGAGTATCTAGTCTTACGAGGAATACATCGGCCTTGTCATGGAAAGTGGACAGGTATTGTGGGTAGGCCTTTGGATTCATCGAGGGTTAAAATTGTAGGATTTTCTTTATGTAGAAAAGGAAATGTTTCTGTTAAAATTGCAGGTTTTCTTTTATGTAGGAAGGGACTTTTTCCAGTGTATTGTACTGGGACATACTGTATGTCTAAAATGTAAAATGATTGTTCAGTCAAACAGCTCATTCAGACTAGCAAGAGAAAGAGAGAGAGATTGATTGATTGATTAATTGATTTATTTATTTATCACCAATCTCAAATGATGCCTCTCAGTCATCCCCTTACACAGGATGTCAGTCATGACTACAACCACAGGACCATGGACAAAGACCCCAGGATAATGTGGCCTTCTTTGACTCCCTCCTCCAATGGGAACTGGAGGGCTGGAATTTAACACAGACCCCTCGGACGACCAGAAGGACCTCGAGATGCAGCAGATGGTCAATCTGGAGGAGAAGGAAGATACCAAAATGGCCACTTTGTCTTCTGCCGTGACTTCCCAGTCGGACAACGATCATGGCTCCTCCGCCCACAGTAAAGTTTGTTCTTCTCTCGGGCCTCCGTTCTTTTGTTCCTCTCGGGTTCCCTTTCAGACTTTTTTATTCCTCAGTTTCCCTTTCTAACCTTTTCATTATTCCTCTCATTTTCTCTTTCAAACTTCTTCATTCCCTTTCAATCCTTTCTGTTATACTACTGTTTCCTTTTCAAACCTTTCAGATCTTAATCTGTTAGAGTACAGTATTGTGTACAGGGCCAGATTTATTATAGGGGGCAATTGCCCTGGGCACCCCCTCTCTAAGGGGCCCCCCCAACTCAAAAAAAAATAGATAGTTGGGAAATTAGCAAGGTTTTGGGAAAAAAAAGTATTTTCTGACGAAGGGGCCCCCCCATAACATACTGAGAAAGTGGTAAGCAGTCATTTGTTCTGACACGATATAAAAACCGTCGTTTCTTTACATCAGGAATTACTTCAGCATAGGCTGGAAACGGCCATTAAACTCTTGAGCAAGGTGGTTAGGCAGTAACTACTGCCAGATAGGCGGGAATACCTGCCTGCCCGGATGTAAACATTCCAGTTTTGCTTTCGGCCATCATGCGTTGCAGACGTGGTTTTGGTTCTCTCTGCCTGACTGTCATTAAGTTCTTATTATCCCGGTGGGATCTTAATGTATTTTTGTTTATATATACATGTGTTTGATATTTATTAATACAAACCCATGATTTGTGATAACCTTGCATAAGCCGTCGTTCCCTGTGCTGTCTTGGGTTTGACGGCCAAAAATACTGGCAGAACACGTAACCAGTGGTAATGCTTCTCTTACAGCAACCCTTTATGTAGATACTGAAGGCAACCCTGTACATTCGGAGATATAGTTTGGGACGTAATATCTTTACACTCCCTTACATTGATCGCTTAACGTATTTATTTTCCCTTCTTGATTTCTGCCCTCTGTGTATAAGGGGCATCACTACTTCCTTCCTACTTATGCTGAGTGTTCCTCGCTTGCCTATCTACCATACCTACAAAACTGGGATGGGAGGTTTGTGGGCGTCCCTCTGTAACCTTTCTGCTTCCACGGCACCCTTTTGGCCTCCCCTCCGTCCTTTTTTCTTCCCATATTTCTTCCTTCTCCTAATAAAAACAGATCTCGCTCCTTCGCCCTCTTCACTTGCTCATTGGGCAAAGACCACAGGGGCGGGAGCCCTAACTGACCTCTTGTAGAGTACCTCCTCCCATTATGTAGGGCAGTTCCCCTAGTAGTGAGAAGAGTCTCCCTCTACTAATCATCTTTGCTTTTCTTTCAGGTTGACAGTGAGCATCGCAGACGCAGCAGTAGTTGGCTGGATATCTCAAAGGATATCTCGCTGAAGCAGTCCTGACGTTCATTTAGTGTTGCTTCAGGATCGACCACGTTACCTGGTTAGATGACATACAGTATTTCCATGTCAGGATCGTTCTGACTTTGTTCCCGCCGATGTGGATCGATCACTGTCATTGCTGGTCTTCATGTATGCTGTTGCACTACCTTTGGCGTATCTGTGGTCCATCTGCTCCTGCTGCTCCACGTTTTAGGCTCTTGTTAACTTGACGACAGTCTCTGGGCGGCTCTTCCTGGTCTCCTGCCGCAGCCGCCATCTGTCGCTACTGGTGACTTTCATGTTACATTTCTGTCCATTGCAGTAGCTCCTGCCTTCAACCTTTCACTAACGTTTCCTCCTGCATCGGCTGTCCTGATCGTGCCCGCTACTTCTCCTTCCGGTCTCATTCACCTGGGGCCGCTTCCGTTGTGTCCCTGCCAGCTGCCCTGGAGATTAATGTCTGCCATCGTGTAGAAGATGTTAGCGTGAAGTTGAAGGAACAGCCTTGTGGAAGTGATTTCCTGGCCATTGCAATTGCTCCTGCCCTCCGAACCTCTGCTGTTGCTCCTGCATCGGCTGTCCTGATCATGACTGCTGCTTCACCTGGCAGTTGTGTCCGGGGCCGCTTTCATTGTGTTCCTGCCAGCTGCCCCAGAAGTTACAATGTCCGCCATCCTGTAGAAAATGTCGGCGGGAAGATGAAGGAAGTCACCCTGATGAAGTGATGTTTCTGACCGTTGCAGTAGCTCCTGCCTTCCGAACCGCTAAGGTAGCTCCTGCTTCGGCTGTCTGATCATGCCTGCTGCTTCTCCTGGTGGTGGTGTCCTGGGCCGTGTCCATTGTGTTCCTGTCTGACTGCCCTGGAGGTTATGATGTTTCGTGACCACCATCCTGTAGATGATGTCAGAGTAGAGGTGAAGGAAGTCGCCCTGTGGATTTGTAGCCAAGCTGACTTCATCTTATCTTGCATTTGTCTCCTGCTTCTTCTTCCTTCCTCTCCCCGAGGTCCAATGTCCGGTCCCGAGAATCGGACAGACCTTCATCGGCCGAAGGAGAGGAAGGCTGCTTCTTCCCCTTGATGCCCTTGGACGTCTTAGGGACTTCCTCCTTCCGAGGAGGCAGTGGGTCTCTCGTTGGCTCTTCCCAACCTTCGGGTTAGGAAACCGATTTGCATAGCCCTGGGTTTTGTGTTTGGAAGCCACAGGTGCGTGAACCTCGGTTTGTGGTCCTTTCCCAGTCCTAGAGGTTCCACCTCAAGACTGGGGCTGCTTCAGGCGCTCGTTCACAAACCAAGCTCCAGTGCTCGAGATTCTATTTTATTCCTATCTTGATCTGGTCTGGAGATATTTTCCTAACCCAGTTCAAGCAGTTCCAAAGGGCCGAGGCACCCAGGTGTCTCTGCTCTTCCTGCCAGCACCAAATGTTCTCCAAACCAGTGCTCGGTCGGGTTCCCAGCCTGGTGTCTTCATCCTGTCAGTTTGAACATCAGAAGAAGCAGGGAAGAGATTCCCTTCGAACTGGTCCTGCAGGGACTTCTAAGGGACTGACTCTCCTCCGGGAGACAAGTTTCTCTCGTTCTTTTCCCCCTCGGATCTAAATTTAAACTTCTGTGGGGTCTTGCATTTCTTGTACACAAATCAGACACCACATTCATCGGGAATCGCTCTTTCAGAGTGGTTCAATTCAAAAACACAAAAATCAACACACAACACAGATACATAGAACATATAACCACACTATTCTCACCCTGATCCTCGGTTGCTGGGAGATGGATTAAGGTGTCCACTGCTCCCAACACAGCATTGACAAACCACACAAACAAAACTGAAAACAGACTCTCAACCAACAAAACGAGCAAAACTAAGAGACACATGCACCATCAATGTCCCCAAAATCCTCGTATCCAAAAACTCAGACAACTGAACTGCCCACTTTCATTCTTGAACCTCAACTCAAGACTCTTACATTATCACTTACATTTTCATCTACCTTTACTCTTTCTTTCAACTCCTCATACGTCCAATCATTAACTCCTTTCAAATCACCTGTCATCACCTGCCGTCTACCTTCACATACCTCTCATCATCCACATTCACCAATGTACGTAATATTCCCACTCAATCTCCCTCACATATTCCTCGGACTCGCTTCTTCCTGACACTTTCGGCAATGACGTTATATATACCCTCGGATCTCCCATGTTCAAAACCCCATCATATACACACATTTGCCCTGACTAATTTATTTTCATCTATTCCCTCAACTACATACTCACAACTATCATTGTTGGCTATCCCGAGGCTATCCAGCCATGCCACTTTCACACTCACAACTTCTCCAATCTCATGTGGCACTTTTACCCTCTCTGTCGCAATTACAGGCACTCTCTTCCACAATTTTTGCTCAACCCTACCATCCTTCCCCAAATACAAATCCCCAAGCACATCCCCTTTCATACGTAATTCAATTACATTCATACTAGGACGGACCACCATCCCATTTTTTCAAAAACTTACATCCCAATAAAATATCATATTTATCATTCATTACTCTCAATCACACAAAAATCACTTTCTTCCATCATTACACCCCCAATTTCTAACCGTTCACACACTCTTCCAACCACTGCTATCCCTAAATTTCCAATCCTCTTACTTCCCCTGACAATTCCTAATTTCACACGTATTCCTCAATTTCTCACATCCATTCATAAATATGACATTCATACTACACCCGGTATCTACTAACGCAATCAATCTTACTCCTTACAACACACTTGCACACTCATGCACTCGTCAGTCTTTCCAGCAAAGCCTCCCTCATGCAACAACCCCTCACGTATATGCATCACACACACCGCTTGCATCCTAGAGGATCCACCCATTTGAACCCCCTTCACACTCAGTTTCCCGAATTCACTGTCACAGTCACCCTCTTTCGTCTACATACACTTGATACATGCCCTTCCATTCCACATTCGACACACTTCACTCTCGGTTCTGAACACATTCTCGCATAATGCCCATTCTTACCACAGTTGCCACATATTACATTCACTCGGGTACCCCTACAACCATTAGCAATGTGACCCCCTGTCCGCACCTGTAGCATTTAACCCCTATCTTTCGTGACACTCACTTACCAAATGTCCCGATTGCCCACACACCCAAACACGCTCCTAAAGCCCACCTACACTCATTCTTTGTATGTCCTTCCTTTCCACATCTAAAACACTTCGCTCGACTTCCACTCACCGACCTTCCCCTTTGTACACTACTATCCCTAACCCGCCCAACCCGTTGTTCCCTTACAAACCCACCATTCATCCTCACTGGCACCTCCACATTACTTGCTCTTACACTCCTATCTATTACACTATCTGCCATTCTCATTGGGCCCCTCAACACTGCATCCCTAAAGCTTCCAAACTCTGGCACTCTCTCATCTACCCCAGCCCTTACACTCACACTTCTGCTCTCTTTTATAACCCTGTCAAGCTCATAATCTTCTACAATTTCCAAAATTTCTCCCCAAGTTAACCTTTCACTCGTCCATCTTTTCTTCTCCTTCCGCTTCAAGTTCACAAATTCTCTCAACTCCATCTGGCACTGTCTCTAACAACTCTCGTACTAACTCCTTACATTCATCTATCCCATCATCCCCAAACTACTTCCTTGCCAACGTCTCCAGCCTACAAGCATACAATGACAAGGTTTCCCCAGCTTTCATTCTTGCCTCATCAAATCCATTCTTCCTCTTATACTTAACACTCGCTTTTCATACGCCTCCCTTGCTCAACTAGTCTAGCTTTCACCTTGTCATACTCAACATCTCCCACACTCATAATAACCCTATACATACCAAGCAAAACCCAGTCAAATATTCTCCTAATTCTCGTGCCCACACTCTCTTACTCTCCCCATACTTATCCTGACAAAACCTTTCATACTCCCTAAAGAAATCATGCACATCCCTACTTACATACTCATTATACCTTTCACACCAGGTACCTCCCTCACATACATAGCCTTTCTCACTTCTTTCTCACTTTCACTCTCACTTTAAGCTACTTTCACTCTGTCCTTTCATACCCTCTTCCGAATACAAAGAGTCCACTTCCGCACTTACATTCATCTTACTCATTACACTCTTCTTCCCCTTCTTTTTATCCACTTTTATCCATTCACCTCCATCCACCTCACTATCACTACTATCTTTACCCTCTCCCTTCTTTCCTGCCTTTCCCACTTCCTTACCCTTCCTACCAATTTCCTTTCCTTTTCCCTTTTTCCCTTTTTCTTCCCCTGACTTATCCTTACTTTCCCTCTGTTCCTTCCCTTGCTTTCATTCCCTTTTTCCTTACCGTGCCTCTCATTCTCTCGTTTCTTACTTCCTATTCCCACATCACTTTCATCACTCACACTTCCATTCACTTCTTCCTCCTTTTCTTTCTCTCTTGCCCCTTCACACGTTCCAGAGGACCTGCCTCCAACAACCCCTTCTCCAAAAACACCCTTGAACATACCTTTCACCATTTCTTCTACACCTTTCATCATTCCCTCCAACTTTTTATCCACCCTCTCTTCCATTCTCTCTTCTCACTTTTTCATCTCCCCTTTCATTTCCTCTTTCGCTCCTTTTACCAATGATCCCATCTCTTCCAACTGAAGCCTCAATTTCTCATTCTCACTCTTTAACCATGCATTCTCCTCTCTTGACAGCCGCAACTCCTCTCTCAACCTCACCAGTTCCTCTTCCATCCTTTCCTCCAGTCACACTACCTGCCACCAAGCTTAATTGCAACTGCAACACCAGTTGCCCCACGTTGGGCGCCAATATTATGTGGCGGAATTCAAAAACACAAAAACAACACACAACACAGATACATAGAACATATAACCACACACAACACTCACCCTGATCCTCGGTTGCTGGGAGATGGATTAAGGTGTCCACGGTCGCCAACACAGCACACAAAACCACACAAACAAAACTGAAAACAGACTCTCAACCAACAAAACGAGCAAAAAGAAAGAGACACATGCACCATCAGTGTCGGCAACCGGTATCCAAAAACTCAGATGACTGAACTGCCCACTTTCAAGGTTGAACCTCAACTCAAGATTCTTACATTATCACTTACATTTTCATCTACCTTTACTCTTTCTTTCAACTCCTCATACGTCCAATCATTAACTCCTTTCAAATCACCTGTCATCACCTGCCGTACCTTCACGTACCTCTCATCATCCACATTCACCAATGTACGTAATATTCCCACGCAATCTCCCTCACATATTCCTCGACTCGCTTCTTCCTGACACTTTCGGCAATGACGTTATATATACCCTCGGATCTCCCATGTTCAAAACCCCATCATATACACACATTTGCCCTGACTAATTTATTTACATCTATTCCTCAACTACATACAACTATCATTGTTGGCTATCCCGAGGCTATCCGGCCATGCCACTTTCACACTCACAACTTCTCCAATCTCATGTGGCACTTTACCCTCTCTGTCGCAATTACAGGCACTCTCTTCCACAATTTTTGCTCAACCCTACCATCCTTCCCCAAATACAAATCCTCAAGAACATCCCCTTTCATACATAATTCAATTACATTATTACTAGGACGGACCACCATCCCGCATTTTTTCAAAAACTTACATCCCAATAAAATATCATATTTATCATTCGTACTCTCAATCACACAAAAATCACTTTCTTCCATCATTACACCCCCAATTTCTAACCGTTCACACACTCTTCCAACCACTGCTATCCCTAAATTTCCAATCCCTCTTACTACGCCCTCGTTGCCAGTCTTGAAGTCTTCTAAGACTGGTTCTGTGCTTGGCTCTTTCGATCTCTTAGGAAACTGAAAGCAGCCGCTCCCAATTTTTGGAAGTCTCGTGGGTAGCTCAAATTCTATGAATCACGAGCTCTCCTGATGAGAGGCACAGGACGAGAGAAACTGCCAAGACACACAGGTGTCTGGTTGCCGGGGCACCCGGGCGTCTGGGTGCCGAAACACCCAGGTGTCTGGGTGCCAAGACACCCAGGTGTCTGGGTACCGAGACACCCGGATGTCTGGGTGCCGAGACACCAGGTGTCTTGATACTGCCCGCCAGCTGCTTCGGTTGCTCGGCTGGGCTTCATTCTTGTGTCTTGAACTTTAGGGTTCGAGCATACAAGATAGCAGACACAGAATTCCCCTTTGAACCTTCTTCTCGAGGGGCCTCGGCCTCGAAGGAGTTTAGAGTTCAGGAAACTAGCAATAGTTCATGGTACACAAGTTCCAGCCTGCCCAGTTCCGATTGTGTTCGCGCGATCGGCTCGGCCCCTGGTCGCGCTTACGAGACTGGATTGGCTCGACTCGGCTTGCGAGACTGGCTCGGCTCGGCTCGGCTTGCAAGACTGCTCAGCTCGGCTCGGCTCGCCCCACCTGCCTCCCAGTCCACCACATACCAACTAACTGGATCATGTTCGTGTGATCGGCTTGGTTTGGTGTAGCTCAGCTCGGCCCTACTCGGGTTTTTCTGATTCCGGTTCTCGGCTATGTTCGAGTGAACTTTTTGCTCTTCCCAGGAAAGCGCTTTGCCATGGCTCAAGTGCTCTTCTTACCCCGTGTGGCAGTAATCTCCTTCGGTTGATTATAGCTCACGGTCCGTCTCTCCTGCTTATCTTGCTGGCAGGACAGGTAGGGATACTTTCTCCTCACCTGTTCTCATCTCCCCTCGCTTGTTCCGAGAGGCGCGAGATGGACAGAGAGAGCTCTGACGAACTTCTTCCGAGTTCAGCTGCCTGGCATGCTTTGGGTGTCTATCCCCCGATTCTCTCGTAGTATAACCAGGTAGCCGAGGAGGGTTTCATGGGATGTGTCAAGGTCTCCCTCCAAGGGGAGAGGTACAGGAGTTTCACGCTTCGGAAACAGCGAGGGTCTTCCTCTTCAAGTTGCGATCGCCCCTGTGTTTCCGGAGAACTTCGTGCTGATTTGTCAGTGCGAGGATCCCCGGGACAGGACCGCGGCTCTCCCAGTGAAGAATCTTCATCACTCGCAACCCTTGCAGTTCCCGAGGGGCAGAGAGTGTCGGGGACCGCCGCGGTCCTGTTTTCAAGAGTGTTCTCAACCTGATAAATTATTTCCTTCAGAGGAGTTAATTCAGGTGGAGACACCAAGCTTCTCCCCTGCCTCAACAGAATATGAATTCTTGCCTCGGAGGGTCTTGCCGACCGCAGTTCTTTGGGCAATTCTGGTGCTAAGAAGAAGGATTTTGTCCCAATTCGGATCTCCGGTTTCATAAGTTCCGAGTTGGTTCGATACTTAGGAACGAACCTTTACTTGGTTCTGCCTTTATCTTTCAGAGATTTGCCAGATACCCTGGTAATCAAGGTTCGTACCAGGGCACTGCCTTGTCCTTTGGACAACGGCCAAGACCTTTGGGTTATAGTCATCTCAACTCAACCTTGAGTTCAAGCCAGCCCCCCCTCCACTCCTTAGCTAAGAAGTCCCAGGCTTCAGAAGAAGACTGCAGAACATATAGTCCTCTTCTTCCCTTCTAGGAAAGTGCACATAACTATGTCTCTTTCCACCCTCTTTCCCATATGGGAAGAGGGAAGAAGGAAGAGAGAAGAGAAGTATTGACCAGAAGTAGTTCTCCTACTGCTGATGCCTGGACGAAATGATACTTATCAAGTCTCTGGAACTGGCAGCGACATTGCCGAGACCTGGGAATGGATTCCTTCAGGAGAAGTATCCATTTCCCTTAGGTCTCTGGAATTCTTTCCATTGAACTTACATCCTGCCTCCTCTCCCCGTGCTCCTGATTCGGGAAATGCCAGCCTGGCTAGAGCTAATTATCTTGGTACCCTGTCATCTTGCAGAAGCTTCCCCATGGTGGAGAATGGAAGTCTGCTTCCATTCCTCTGTCCTTCTTTCCTCTTCGAAGTATGAGGAAAGAGTTAGGCTAATGCTTGATTGAAGGAACCTTCGAATATGCTTGCATATTCCCCTCACATCTTGTGTCTATTTAGGGATTCACCGATTGAGGAATAGGCGCACACCGGTAAGACCTTGTCTTGAAGGTGTTTGACCAAGACGATTAGTACCTTCTTATCACCATCCTGGGCTCAGGGCAGCCTTTTGGCCGTCCGAGAATTCAGGATGAAATTTTGTGACACTCACTGGTTTCATTGAACAACAAAACTACAGTAGTGGCATTTGTCGACAAACAAGAGGCAGTCGTTTTTTCCTCCTGTTTCATCTGTCGACATTTGCAGGTACTCAAGTTTCGAGAAGCTTCTTTGGTCGTGCTGTCCCAGGGAACTGTTCCCTGGGTGGCATGTGACTCTCATTTAGGGTTCCTGTCCGTGCTCTGCACGTGCCTTACAAGAGTTATTAGATAGAGATATGCCCTCTTAGGACCATCTCTCACCTTACTCCAGCCTTGGTATAGAAGATGGAAGAACAGGGATGGGGAACATACCTCGACTTCTTCTCGGATGTCGTAGGTGGACTCCGAATCCATCGGTATCCACTGTCGGGTTCGAGTCCTTCTTGTTCCCCCTCCTCCTTGGACTTTGTGTCGATGATCCAGATTATTCGTTACTTTGTCCTATTAGGAAGCTGTGGTGCTTCCCGAAAGGCTCGACATTCCTAACCTGGATGTCGTCAACATTTTTGCTAGTACTGTCTCTCCCAAGGAAGATGTGTCTAAGGACACATCTTCCTCCTGACTTCATGAGGCGATCAAAGGAGGTACCCGGCAGCTGACGACGACGATACTGGTACCTTCCACCTGAGAGCTCACAAAGTCGATGGCATGGTCCATCCCCCGCATTCCGGAAGTTTTTGTCTGTCTGGAAGCAAGACGTGGTCTCTTAGACCACACTCTTGTCTTCTTCCTTCGGTCTTGCCCACAGGCCCTTGGAACCTTTTTTCCTTGGCTCTGTGGTGGCGGCTCAACAAGTTGTGTTGTTTTACCCGGCTCCTTAAGAGGACGAGTAGCATCTCGCCTAAGGTGTTGGTTCTGGAAGGGAGAAGGATTCCGAGAGTGACTGACCTCCCCCCCCCCCATCCTCCCACTACTCCTCCTTAGGGATGAGAATAGGACTCGAACCAATAGCTGCTTTAACTGGCACTGATGCAGTAAGACTACACATCAAGCACCCGTTCTATTTTTCTTCTAGAATCATAGAAGCAGTTCTGCTCTAGCAAGGGGAGGAAGGAGAGACTGGCAATAAGGGTTTTTCCTTACTGCCTCCAACTGTAGATTCTTCCAGCCTATTTCATGAGTTGCGTTTCCTCACTCATGCGAAAAGGTCCAGTATCTGACATTTGATCTTGCAGTTCCTACACTCCGATCAATATGTCAGAGGCACGGTACTCCTCACTCTTTCGACCAGGAGGAGTAGCCCAGGTGTGCAGAACTCCAGTCAGTTCAGGAGACTCACTCAGATTCCTCCCTCCAACCAGTGAGTCTTCCTAATGTAAAGGACCGATAGTTTGTATATCGTGTAGGAACAAATCACAATTTTTGAAAGTAAATTGTATTTTTCCTAACTATACAAACCTGAGGTCCTTTACATTACATACTATGCCCACCTCATGCCACCCCTCAATCTGAACCTGGACCGAAAGGCAAACTGGAATGTTTACATCCGGGCAGGTGGGTATTCCAGCCTACCTGGCGGTAGTTACTGCCTAACCACTTTGCTCAAAAGTTTAACGGCCGTTTCCAGCCTATGCCTGAAAGTAATTCCTAATGTAAAGGATCTCAGGTTTGTATAGTTAGGAAAAATACAATTTACTTTTAAAAATTGTGATTTTAGCTCATCAATGGGCTGGTTAAGCAACCTTTGGCTGTTTTGTCATCAGATGGGTGACTTCTCTCCTCAGAGTTGATTCCTTGGGAAAGGATCTTTACCAAAACTTCCTCAGTCTAAACAGCTGTAAATTAGTACCTATTCCTGATGGAGTAGTGTCCAGCTATGGGTTAAATAGCAAAACTCAGTAATGAGGGGAAGAAATGAAAGATTAAACAACAACGACATAAATGGAACCTCTGGCAACAGGGAGCTTCATCCAACAGCCAGTTATACAGCCCAACGAGCGGGGGAGGTCGGTCAGGTACTTGGAGGTCATCACCCAGCAGCTGACCACCACAGTGACAGTAACCAGCAACCAGAGACAGGAGCTACAGAGGAAGGTCAGAAGAAGAAGAAGAAATGGACAAGAGAAGAAAATAAGGAAATATGGAGATGCTACATCAGGAGCAACCTGACAGAAAGATGACAATTGGGCAACATCTGGAATGAGAGAAATAACACCCCTCAAACAGAACAGAGGCTGGCAGAGCAAGTAAGAAACGCAAAGAGAAAGAACTGGCTCACCACAACAGAAAGATAGGAACTGGAGAGAGAAAAGGGATTTTGACAAAGGAAAAATTTATTTCTGAGGGAGGCCCCGTTTCACCCGGTGAAATTCCATTCTTACTTGAATTTCTAGGTATAAATATTGCTAAATATACCAGAGAAAAAAGCTTAGAGGAATGCTGGAGTTACTACCCCCAGATTGAGCACCTTCGATGAAGATGTCGGTATAACCAAGGGTGAGTGAAGGAATCACAACCACAGAGCCACACTCGATAGACATCCCCATGTCAATATCCCGAGAAGAGTGAGGGGCCGTGCCAGCGCCCCACGCTCCCCAGCCCGCCACGCGGCGACTCCAGCGCCATCTGAACTCATTCCAGACTAGCACCATCCCCAGGCTTGGCATGAGCCAGCAGGGGGCGAACCTGTACCTCAAAAATATTCTAGGGGGTCACCGGGTGACACGGGGCCTCCCTCAGAAATAGATTTTCCTTTGTCAAAATCCCTTTCTGAGCTCGGCCCGTGTCACCTGGTGAAATAGTGCCAGAGAATCATGCCAAGACTGCAAAGCTGCAACAAAATACCAAAGGTAAATGGAAAGAGACACATGCTATGGAAAAATAGATTTAATAAGAATATCTCAACAATGAAAATCGGGCTTAACTATAAGTAAATACTGGTGGCACATTACACCTCACATCAAAGATTACCATGAAATAACAAACTTAACCTAGGAACAATCGTAGAAATACAAACATGTAGTACAATAGGGGAAATAAAAGGCCCCTACAAATCAATAGAATAACCAGTAATTACAAACTTAAACCTAAAGGCAATGAGATACAAATGAAAGACAAAAATATATAAGGTACATGAAGCAAAATAAAAACCGCTTCAGTACCTCTGACTAAATCTAAATCCGTAACATATCAAATTCCAAAACACAAGACAAGCAATAATCAGATAAACCAATATCGAGTATGAGGAGCAAGGCAGCGAGGCATGAACGATCCAGAAAGGCAGGCAGTGAAATAAATGAGGCAGGTGGGCGGGGGCGGGGAAAGGAAAGGGATAAGGATAATTAATGTGGGAGATGACACTTCCCACAGCCACTGTAGAAAATTTAAGAGCTTGAGTGATTTTAAATAGTGGCGTTTAAACACTAGAGGTGATTTCCATCCTGTATATTTGGTAAGTTCAGCAAAATCCATATTATAAAAATAATTGGTGGAGGTAGCTACTGCTCGGATATCATGAACCTTTGGAACTGAATCGGGTTAGCTTGTAATAAAATACAGAATTTGTTGTCTTATAGCATTCAAAGAAAGAGTACCACCTTTTTCCCTGATGAAAAGAGGACCCGACTTAAACTGTGGAGTTCTTTGTAGGTAAGACTTTAAGGTAAATACTGGACATAATGACTGGTCCTGAGGAAGAGGCACCACCTTCCAGAGGGACCACCTGTCCTGAGGGTCTTCATTCTTAGCTAAGAACGTATGATCAGGGGAAAGGAGGACTTCTCCAGATGGAAGGAAATTAACATGATCATCACCTCTAGTGAGGGCCGACAGCTCTGAAATTCTGGCACCTGAAGCTAAGCTAATCAGAAACAAGGTTTTCCTTAACAGATCCAAGTGTGAGCATAGAGAATTATCAATGTCAGTGGCTAATTTCAAAACATCGTTGAGGAACCAGGTAACGGAAGCAGGGCGAGTTACTGGTCTCAAACGGGCACATGCTCTGGGGATGGAGGAGAAGTATGAATCTGTAAGGTCAATATTAAAACCGTACAAAAAATACCTTCTTTAAGGCTGATTTAGCTGTAGTAATAGTGGCCAGAGCAAGGCCTTTTTCAAACAATGACCTAAAGAAAGTAACTGCTAAGTTGGTTGTCATAGTTTGAGCTCCAGATGCCTTTAGAAAGGACGCCAATTTTTTGACTGCCGAATCGTATTGTCTGAGAGTAGAATCTCTCTTGTCTGATTCTAAAAACAGAGTGTTGACGGGGTCAATGTTTGCTCCCTTCTTTGCAGCAAACTTTATAAAGTCCATAAAACCAGTGCATTCTGAATTCTTAAGGAAGCTGACACAGTCTTTGTTTGTACAACTTGGGTCAGTCTGGGTTTGGGTATCTGATGACACCGCAACTTGAGTTCCTGTAATAGAGGGAACCAGTTGCTCTTCGGCCAATAGGGGGCTACTAGAGCTAATTGGCCGTTGAATGACCTGAGTTTGTGTAGGACTTTTAACAACATATTTATCGGAGGGAACAGATATATCCTCTCCCAACAATTCCAATCTATGGACATCGCATCTGTGGCGAAAGCCTGGGGGTCCAGGTTGGGAGCCACGTAACAGGGAAGCTTGTGATTGCTTTCCGTGGCGAACAGGTCCACTTGGAGGCCCGGAACCCGGCGCGAATCCACTTGAAGGAGTTCCCGTCCAGAGACCACTCCGTCTCCAACGGAGTAGTCCTGGACAGGGAGTCCGCCACCACGTTCCCGCCCCCCCGCTAGGTGGGTGGCTGACAGATGCCAGCCGTGCTTGTTCGCCAAGGAGAAGATAGCTACCATCACCTGGTTTACGCGACCTGATTTGGAGCCGCCCCTGTTGATGCAATGAACCACCACGGCGCTGTCCAGCACAAGCCTGTTGTGAATCCGGCTGGCGGGCGAAGTTTCTTGAGTGTTAGAAACACTGCCATAGCTTCCAAGGTGTTTATATGAAACTGTTGGAACATTGTGGACCACGTTCCTTGAACTTTTATTTTGGTGAGTACCCTCCCCAACCGCTTAATGAAGCGTCCGTGTGGATTACCAACGCTGGAGGGGGAAATTGAAGTGGAACCGACTTGACAGGCCACTGACTGTGACCATGGCCGGAGTGTTGTTTTCAGGATTCGCGGGATTGAAGAGATCCTGTCTCTGAGCCTGACATTGGCTCGTCTCCGCCATACTCTGTTTATATCTTTTAGTTTCGTTTTCAAAAGCAGGTCCGTCACTGAGGCGAATTGAAGGGAGCCGAGAATCCTCTCTTGAGACCGGCGGGATGCTGTTTTGTCCCTCAGAAATTTCCTGGTAGCGGCGGCAATCTCCTTCCGCTTGGGTGGCGGGAGGGACAACCTGTACGAAGTCAGGTCCCATTGGAGGCCTAGCCACTGAAACCGGGATTCCGGAGTCAGGCGGGACTTCTCCCTGTTCAGCTGAAAACCTAACGACTCCAGAAACTTGATCACTATGGTCGTAGCCTTCCGGCACTCCAAGACTGTCGGAGCCCAGATTATCCAATCGTCCAGGTAAGCCGCCAGGGAGATTCCACGGGACCGTAGTTGTTGGACGACTGTTTCCGCCAGTTTCGTAAAAATTCTGGGGGCTACATTGAGTCCGAAAGGCATGACTTTGAAGGAGTAGGCTTGTTTCCCAAGTTTGAAACCCAGGAAGGGAGAGAAGTTCCGAGCAACCGGGACGTGATAGTAAGTGTCTGAAAGATCGATAGAGGTGGTGACGGCTCCACGCGGAAGTAGAGTCTGTACCTGAGCTACCGTAAGCATGCGAAACTTGTCGCATCTTATATATCGATTTAGACGTGATAGATCTAGAATCACTCTTTGTTGGCCGGAATCTTTCTTTGGGACTGTGAACAACCTGCCTTGAAATTTGAGGTGCCTTACTTTCTTTATTGCTCTCTTGTTGAGAAGCTCTGTTACAAAGTCCTGTAGAGTTTTGGAGGGGTTGGTAAAACCTGGTCAAGGAGGATCCTTGATCCAGCTCCAACCCAGACCTTTGGACACAATCTGTGTGCCCAAGGGCTGAAGGTCCACTGGTCCTTGAACCAGTAGAGGCGACCACCTACCTGATTGGTTTCAGTGGGAGGAAGAGGGCTTGCTTCCTCTACCACGGCCTGATCGTCCTCGAGAGGTGGAACCAGGCCTACCTCTGTATGGGGCGCGACCCTGCCTCCCCTTGCACTTCTATTAAGGCCGTGAAAGACCCCACGGCCCTCATAGGGAGGGTTGTACGCGGAGAAGAGACGTGCGATGGTGCAGCAAGAGGTTGGGCTGGTTGAACCAGCACGTATTGGTGGGGTTGAGCCTTGGAGGTGGAGGGTTGGCCTACCACCGAGACTGGGACAGCTTGAACCACTGTCTGGGGATGAGGCCTCCTTCTCCTGAAGCGTTTCCCGGCTTAGCCTGGGAACCACCAGCTTCGGGAGTTTTTCCGTTGAAGGCGAAATACCCCACCTCGCTCGCAGACTCTGATTAGCCCTAGTAGCTTCGCCCAGGACCCTCGAGACTTCATCCTCTGGGAAGAGGTTAGTCCCCAGATGGAGCTCTTCATGAGCTTATTAGGCTCATGGTGAATGTTGGCATCCACGAAAATGAATTTGCGGCACTCCAACTTGGCCACCATGAAGTCAAACAGGTCTGACTGAAAACCTGCCAGCAGGGATTTAGCCAGAACCTGGAAGAGTTGTTCGTCTGCGCATGAGATGGCCACCGCCTCAGACAGACACAAGGAATTTAGAGACCGGCTCAGTCTCGTCCTTGCCTCGAACTCCGTCTTCAGGAGAGCTTCTGGGAGTTTGGGAAGCTGCTCACTGAATTGTGAGGACGCACAAGAGGCATCTAGTTTACCCACCGTGAAAGTAGATGGGCGTCCCTCCAGAACTCCTCACCCCCCGGGAACACCAGGGATGTGGAGTCCGTCTCCCTGAGCTGAGGCAAAGGTTTGCCTTCAAAGCAGGCCTGAGCAGTTGCCAAAGTAACTTTATTCATGCAGGGAGTGGGTAACTTGTCACCCAAGGAGAACATAGTATAGTTCCCCTTGAGCGGAGTGAGTTCGTATTATCTGCTTGCCACTCAGTGAGAGTGCGAAGCAGAGCCGATTGTGCCTGGTCCTAGGGGAAGATCACCGTCTCCTTTGGGACCTTATCAGAACGTACCCAGGCTTCCTCCGTCAGCCTAACGAAGCCTGGGTAGGGGGCAAGAGGTCAGGAGGAAGAACTCCAGCTCCTCCAGATGTCTTGTGCCCAAACCCTCGATTGTCAGGGTATCCTCATGGTGAATGGCATGTAAGGCAAAACGCCACGGGTTTCCAACGTCAAAGGAGGGAGGAAGCAGTATCAGGGATCTGATAACTGGGTCGGCACCGCCGAGCGAGCCATATCAGCAATCAGATTCTCCTGACTTTGCAACCTGTCCGCAAGCCAGCTTGGAATCGACCTCCGGCGAGAACCTTGCTAAGAGCATCCCGGCGAGCGCTTCAGGGTCAAAGGGAGGCTGGCGAGGAGGGCTGGGTCTAGCCGCCCTCTTACTCGCTCCTTTGCCCGAGGTTCCAGCTTTGCTCCCGGAGGCCAAGGTGCGGAGACCTTTGCCTTCGACGGGAAAGGGGATGCCTTCCGGGAAGACGAACTTAAAGCCCTTCGCCTTCCCACGAAGTCTTCAACTTGGGGACAGTAGATGGAGCACTGTCCCTCAAGATGGAAGACTTGGAAAAGCCCTGAAAGGAAGAGGTTGATGAAGGGGAATCAAAAGGGCGCCCGCCCCACTACCTCACTTACCTCACCACCTACCTGATCCTGCTCAGTATTCATGGGCTCTAAATCCAGGTCCAGAGTGGCGGCGTCTTCGGAAACCTCCGGCGTAGAGGTCTCTTCTACAAGTGGCTGGGTCACGACCGGATCTGCTCAATGATGGGGCGGCCACTTCAGTTGGTACGGCCGCAGCGATCCGGGCTCCGGGGTAGAGAAGGTCTCTCCACTTCGTCGAGGACGTATGGCTTCCCGACGGAACGTTCCTCCCAAACCCAGCCACCCAAGCGCGGAGGACTCAAGAGCCTCTTTTTCGAGGACTCGTCAGCCTGAAAAAGGGGGTGAGTCAAAGGGAGGCTAAGAAATACCTAAATAAATTACAAAATATTGCAAAATATTGCAATATGGAAGGCAGAATTAACATACGGTGGAAAGCAAATAGCTTACCGACTCGTCCTGGGTGCACCATGAAGAAAAAGCACACCTGCGCAGCCCTCTGGGTGCCACACGATCAGATCATCCAGTCGGACCGCACAACCAGCGTGGGTCCGACACACCACATGGCCATAGGGTTGCTGAAGAGTGGCGGAACACCCGGGCTCCTCACAGCGAACAGTCTGTAAGTGAAAACAGTAAATTAGTTTACCTTTCTAAGAAACTTAATCTAAGTAGGCAAGGGTATTTCAGTAAACCGCGGAGTACTCGGCGAATGAAAAACCTTATCAGAGACGGGCCTACTAAAAGTAACTTAATTTAAGGTAAGCTGGGTATAAACCCCGCCCGACTGCCGGAGTAAACCGGCGGAATGAGGGGGCCGAATCGATGGGACCTTCACCGCGAGGAATGCCGGGGAACAGAACGGCAAAACCAGGGTGAAATCACCGGACTCTATGACCATCATAAATAATAATAATAATAAATAAATTTCCACTCAACGGCGGGTGAACCGCTGGAAATTCAAACTAATAAACATCTATCGGCGGGGTAAACCGGGGACATAAATAAACACACACTAGTCCCAGGCGGGATGAGGCGCGGAAACAAAACACAATAAGATGGTAACATAATTGGTTAACAGACAATATAAAACTACGTTCCCGAGTCCGCAACCACCCACACCGGAGATCTCAGGACCTTATTGAAGAGAACCAAAGAAGGGTGAGGCTGCCAAACACCACGATCCACCGGGGCAGATGTAAGCGCCAGTCAACCCAACTAAAGTATCTTGAACACCAGAGCGAACAAAGAACAAGGTCGAGAAGAAAACCCTGAGATGTTCGAGAACCTGTTCGATCGAAGGAGAGCGGGTGAACGAAGCATTGAGCCCAGCTACGAGTCACCTGGAACCAGCTCTGGGAGGGAGCGAATCCCTCAACCAGAAAGATTCACTACATGGGGTGAGAGTCGGACACCGACATCACCCACAAGAGAAGATGACGAGAAGCTGGACCCAAAACAGGGTAGGGGAGGGGGGGGGTTGGAAGTGGACAGGGAAGGTAGTAGGCCAGAGCAGAGGCGAACAGGAGACTGGGGAGAAACTCACCCGCTCAACTGCATGGTATCAAAAATCATGGCCTACACCTAGGGGGAAGAATGACCAAGACCTCTGTATTCTCACCTAAAAACATAGACGTAGCCTATGAAAAAAGGGAGGGGGAAGAGAAGGGAAAGGAGAGGAGGGAACAACAGGGAGAGAATTTCCCGTCGAAGACCCACCAGAGCCGAACGTAAAGGGGAGGAATAACAGCTCGTGGAGGAGAAATACCCATAGCAGAGCTCAACCCTTCGTAAAGAAGAGGGAGGAGAATGGGGACTCACTCCACACCCAAACAACGGACAGGAAGGCACGACAACAGAAATCCCTCAACCTGCTGACCCAAACCTCTCACTTAACCTAACTCAAGGGAAGGGGAGGAGGAGGTCAAGAATAATACAAAATAACCAAATAAATCACCAAGTGTGTGTGAAATAAACAAAATAAAAATATAAAAATATACCGTGTTTGGTGCGTAGCCTAACCGAAGGAAGCGACAGGATGAGCCTGACGTCCCCACGGGAAAGGACAACGCAGAGGTAGCATGATGTCGAGCATCAGCCAAAAAATAATGAATTAAAATATAATCATTAACTAAAATGTCCAAGAGGAAACATCCCGGTGACAAAACTAAGCGGGAACAAACGGGAACCCAATGCGGGAACCTTAAGGAACGGATCAAAACATTATCGTTAAAATGAAACCGAACAATCCCACTTAGAAAACCACAAGGATGAGACCTATGGGGAAGCAAAAGGCATGAGCCGACCAGGAAAAACCCAAACAGAACAAGCCGAGTGGGTAAACCTCGCGGACAACATGGCTGGCTGGGGACGCCGTGGCGTCATAACAAAGCCACGAATAATAACAATAACGGGCTAAGACAGCCAACAAACTATAAGACAACCCCAAAAGAAGATGGTACTTAATCTTGGACATGGTGAAGCTGCTCGACGTCATGGCAAAAATACAAAAATAAGCCGAAAAACACAGGCTAACCAAACACCGTAGCGCAAAAATCAAGTGCTAGAAATGGAATGAGTTCAGATGGCGCTGGAGTCGCCGCGTGGCGGGCTGGGGGGCGCGGCGCTGAATGCGGCCCTCACTCTTCTCGGGATATTGACATGGGGATGTCTATCGAGTGTGGCTCTGTGGTTGTGATTCCTTCACTCACCCTTGGTTATACTGACATCTTCATCGAAGTGCTCGATCTGGGGGTAGTAACTCCATCATTCCTCTAAGCTTTTTTCTCTGGTATATTTAGTAATATTTATACCTAGAAACTCAAGTAAGAATGGAATTTCACCGGGTGACACGGGGCCGAGCTCAGAAATAACACCCAGCAATGAAGGACAAGAAGACAAACTAAGAGACGATTCCACAGAAGATGACAGGAATGATGGCCTGCCAAACAACAGCACTTGAGGAACTACCAAAGATGTAACATAGAGGTCGGAATGGGTGGAAAAGATCAGACAGTGGATGAAGCCAGATACAGAAAGAACAAAGATTCCATCCATGAAAGCCTACAACACAAAGAAACTAAGGGGGAAAATAAGTGAAGTCAATGACATAATGAGACTAATACATACCACCAGTACAGTTGACCCACACCTATTCGCGGACTCACTGATTTGCGGATTTCTCTATGGAACATATATACATATTATTCGCGGAAAATTCTCTTATTCTCGGTATATTTCACTGAGAAATATTCACCAAGTGCTGTATTTTCATATTTTCATGACTCAATGCACTTTTTGTGATAAAACTATTAAAATACTCGGGTATAAGCATTTTTAGAGGGCTTTTTGTGTTTGAACTACAGTATTAATTATTAAGTGGATTTTAGCTATTCGCGGGGGATTGTGGTTCACATCCCCCACGAATACGGGGGTCGACTGTATCACAGAAACAAAGAACCTGGCATATGCAGCAGCAAGACTACCAGTAGAATTCATGGGGATACAAACACTAACACCACCATCGCAGTCAACCCAACAGAAATCCTCTTGGAAAAGGAACCTGGAAAAACAAATCATGGTAAAATTATGGTTACAGCCACCACATGGGGTGCACAGGTGGCACTCCCCCTTCACGGGGAAATAGTCTTATAATCAAAGGTAGCAATAAATCTACCCAGCATTAGTGAATACTGTACTAATCACAATGATGAAAGACTAAGGACAAACTATTGTGCTAATAATAGGTACCAGTGCAATACTGACCAATGGAATTCCTTTTGCACATCCACAAGGCAAGTCAAATTGAAAGTTCCACATCATTATATCCACATTCAAAGGAGAACAGGAATCCAGTGATGCAAAAAAATTCAATATTTCACAACCAGACTTGTACATCTTCCAAACTGGGTTTACGCTATACTTTAAATAGAGCTCAATGCTTTCTCAGACTGGACAAGGAAGATGTCATAAGCAGCTTGACAATCCTGTCATCCTACAAACATCTACTACAGCATGCGTTGTGTGACACACTACAGTCAGTAATAAAGGTTCTTGCTCAATTCACACTTAGCCAATCAATTTCTTTGACTTTATTACTTTATTTACATTACATTTCATGACATATCTTTCAGGGTAAACCTATGAGCCTACTACTTGGACTTGGTGTAGCACAGAATTTACTGCCAAAAAAATGCAGTGTCTGTCTTACTCTCTCACTCAACAGAAGTTTCCAACTGCAACTAACTCTGGCCTCATGGCCCAAAATTAGCTAATGTTACAAATGGGATTGACTTTAAAACGACAGAGGGTTTGCAGTTGAAATGATACCAACATGAAATGTCACACACTCAGGCTAATTCCAAGTAGTAAAAAAGGTTATGGGGAAGCAAAACAAAATTAACGACTTTCCAAATGATTTTGAGTCGGAAGAAGAGCAAATAATTGGTCACAACAGGTATAAGACATCTGGTTTAGAAAATCACAGCATGGTTAACACTAATAAAGGGCAGTATCATGCTTGCTAAACTCTTTATTTCAATCAACAAGGTTAGGCATCATTGGGTCTTCTCAAAATTTAGACAGTGACCAACAATACAACAGACAGTTGGTTCCAACTGATGTGACTGATCATGAAACTTGCAACAGACCTTGGGAGTTCAATGTACCAGCAAGTTATACAAGGCCCAAGGAACCCACAGCATGGAGTTGAACAGGTATAAGCTACCCAACCCAAATTGAAGCCTTAACATTGTGTAGCATGTAACCTGTGGCCCAATTTTAGGTTGTTCCGACACAATATACAAACCGTCGGTCCTTTATATTATGAATTACTTTCAGCATAGGCTGGAAATGGCCGTTGAACTCTTGAGCAAGGTGGTTAGGCAGTAACTACTGCCAGGTAGGCGGGAATACCCACCTGCCTGGATGTAAACATTCCAGTTTGCTTTTGGCCGTTATGCGCTGCAAATGTGTTTTCGTTCTCTCTGCCTGACTGTCGTTAAGCTCTTATTATCCCGGTGGGATCTTTGTGTATTTTTGTTTATATATACGTGTGTTTGATATTTATTAATAAACCCACGATTTGTGATAACCTTGCAGAAGCTATCATTCCCTGCACTGTGTCTTGTGTTTGACGGCCAAGGGGTAATTTGAGAAGCGTAACCGAGTGGTAATGCTTCTCTTCCAGCAGCCCTTTATGTAGATTCTGAAGGCACCCCTGTACATTCAGAGGTATTAGATTGGGATGCAATATCTTCGCTCCCGTACATTGATCGGAATGTAAGAGTTCGCTTCCCTTCTTGGGCTCCCACCCTCCGTGTATAAGGGACATCACTACTGCCTTCCTACTTATGCTACTTATGCTGATTGTTGCTTAGCCGCCTGCACTTGGAGAACTACAGGGCGGTTGGGAGGTTGCGAGCGTCGTCTGTAAGTTCCACTTCCACTGTGCCCTTGTTGGCCTCCCCTCGTCCTTTTTCTCTTCCCGGAGGTTCTTCCTTCTCCCCTTTAGTAGATCTCTCTCCTTTGCCCTCTTTGCTCACTCGTCAGGCGAAGACCACAGGGGCATGGAGCGATCGGGGGACCTCTTCTAGAGTACCTCCTCTCGCTGCGTAGGGCAGTTCCCCTTGTAGCAAGAGGAGTCTCCCTCTACTAATCATCTTTGCTTTTCTTTCAGGTTGACAGTGAGCATCGCAGACACAGCAGTAGTTGGCTGGATATCTGAAAGGTTATCTTGCATGAAGCAGTCCCTACGTTCATTTAGTGTTGCTTTGGGATCGACCACAGTACCTGGTTCGATGACATATTTCCACGTCAGGATCATTCTGACTCAGTTCCCGCCAATGTGGATCGACTGCTGTCATTGCTGGTCTTCATTTTTGCTGTTGCACTACCTTTGGCGTATCTGTGGTCCATCTGCTCCTGCCATTCCCTGTGTTATGCTCTTGTTAACTTGACAACAGTCTGTGGGCTGCTCTTCCTGGTCTCCTGCCGCAACCACCCTCATCGTTCTTGTCACTGCTGGTGACTTTCATACGACATTTCTGTCCCTTGCAATAGCCCCTGCCTTCCGAACCACTACGTAGCTCCTGCATCGGCTGTCCTGGTCGTGCCCGCTACTTCTCCTAGTGGTCATGCCCGGGGCCGCTTCCGTTCTGTTCCTGCCAGCTGCCCTGGAGGTTACGATGTCTGCCATCCTGTAGAGGCTGTAGAATATGTTGGCGTGAAGGTGAAGGAAGTCGCCTTGTGGAAGTGACGTTCCTGGCTGTTGCAATAGCTCCTGCCTTCTGAACCTCTGCCGTAGCTCCTGCATCGGCTGTCCTAATCGTGCCTGCCGCTTCTCCTGGCGGTTGCGCCCGGGGCCACTTGCATTGTGTTCCTGCCTGACTGCCCTGGAGGTTACGATGTTTTGTGTCCACCATCCTGTAGAAGATGTCAGAGTGGAGGTGAAGGGAGTCACCTTGTGGAAGTAGCCACCATCTTCATCTTAGCTTTGATTTTTTTCTGCTGCATCTTCCCTTCCTCTCCTGAGGTCAAGGGTCCCAAAGAATCGGACAGACCTCCGTCGGCCGGCGTAAAGGAAGGCTGCTTCTTCCCCTTGATGCCCTTGGATGTCTAGGGACTGCCTCCTTCTGAGGATGCAGTGGGTCTCTTGTTGGCTCTTCCTGACCTTCAGGTTAGGAGGAAACCGATTTGCATAGCCCTGGGTTTTGTGTTTTGGAAGCCAGAACTGAGACCTCGGTTTTATCTAACTTTCCAGTCTAGAGTTCCCAAAAAGGCCCATTTTCTGCTTAAAACTCGTTCACAAGCCGCTCCGCAGTGCTCAAGATTCTATGGAAATATCAATGTCGATCTGGTCTGGAGATATTTTTCTCAGCCTAGTTCGGGAGCAGTGCGAGAGAAAGGATTGAATATTACCCAGGTGTCTCAGCTCTTCCTGCCAGCACCACAAGTGCTCCCGAGTGCTTGCCAGTGCTCTGTCGGGTTCCCAGCCTGGTGTCTCGATCCTTTATTTAAAACACCAGAAAAGAGGGAAGAGATTCACTTCAAGTCTATGCCCGGGACTTCTAAGGACTGACTCTCTTCTGGAAGACAAGTTTGTCTCGTTGGCTCTTCCCTTCATATTCGAGGCAAGAACATTTAAATTCTCCTGTGGGGTCTGGCGTCTGGGGCCACGAGTGCAGCCTCTCGAGACCACGTCCTCGTTGCCAGTCTTGAAGTCTCGTCTAAGACTGGTTCTGTGCTTTCTCTTTCGATCTCTTAGGCTGAAAGCAGCCGCTCCCGATTTTAGGAGTCTCTTGAGTAGCTCAGAAATCTATGAATCAAATACGCTTTCCTGTGAAATTTGGCAGCAGGCACAGGATGAGAGAAAAGTGCCGAGACTCCCAGGTGTCTGGGTGCAGAGATTCCAGGTGTCTCGATACTGCCATTGCTACTTGGTTGCTCGACCAGGCTTCATTCTTGTGTCTTGAACCTTAGGGTTCGAGCATGTAGGACAGCAGACACAGAATTCCCCTTTGAACCTTCTTCTTGTTCATGCAATCGCCTCGGCCTCAAAGGAGTTTAGAGTTCAGGAAACTAGCAATAGTTCATAGCAGACGAGTTCTGCCCTGCCCAGTTCCGATTGTGTTCACGCGATCAGCTCAGCTCAGCTCGGCCCCTGGTCGCACTTACGAGACTGGCTCGGCTTGACTCGGCTCGCTCGATAAAGCTAGACTGGCAGCTCACTCTGCCTGCTTCGGCTCACCCTGCCTGCCTCCCAGTCCACCACATACCAACCAGCTGGATCGCGTTCGCGTGATCAGCTCGGTTTGGTGCTGCTCAGCTCGGCATGGCCCTACTCGGTTTTTCCTAATTCAGGTTCTCATCTATGTTCGAAAAACTTTTGCTCTTCCCAGAAAGCGCTTTGCCATGGCGCGCTCATCTTTTCCCATGTGGCAGTAATCTCTTTTGGTTGATTATCGCTCACGGTCCGCCTCTCCTGCTTATCATACTGGCAGGACAGTGAGGGTTCTTTCTCAAAACCTGTTCTCTTCTCCTCTCGGTTGTTCTGAGAGGCGCAAGACGGACAGAGAGAGCTCTGATGAACTTCTTCGGAGTTCGACTGCCTGGCGTGCTTTGGGTGTCGGTTTCCCGATTCACTTGTAGTATAAACAGGTAGCCGAGGAGGGTTTCATGGGATCTGTCAAGGTCTCCCTCCAAGGGGAGAAGTACAGGAGTTTCACGCTTCGGAAACAGCAGGGGTCTTCATATTTAAGTCGCGATCACCCTCGTGTTTTCGGAGAACTTCATGCTGATTTGTTAGTGCGAGGATCCCCAGGACAGGACCGCGGCTCCCCCAATGAATAATCTTCATCACTCACAACCCTTGCAGTTTCTGAGGGGCCGAGAGTGTCAGGGACCGCTGCGGTCCTGGCTTCAAGAGCATTCTCGACCTGATGAATTATTTCCTTCAAAGGAGTTCATTCAGGTGGAGACACCAAGCTTCTCCCCTGCCTTGACAGAATATGAATTCTTGCCGACTGCAGTTTTGTGGATAATTCTGGTGCTAAGAAAAAGGACTTTGTCCCAATTCGGATCGCCGGTTTCGTAAGTCCCGAGTTGGCTCGACCTTTAGGAATGAACCTTTACTTGGTCCTGCCTTTCTCTTTCAGAGATTTGCCAGATACCCTGGTAATCAAGGTTCGGACAAGGGCACTGCCTTGTCCTTTGGACAACAGTGAAGACCTTTCGGTCTTAGTGATTAGTCAAATGGGATTGAGAACTAACAATTTAATCGCCTATGTATCTCAGAGCACCTTCCATAGAAACCATTGTGCTAAGGAACCACCCTTCCTTCATGGCCAGAATCGGAGAAACAATTACACTCTATTGAATTCAACTTTAGGCGTCACCTACCAAGCCAAAAATTTGTCAGTGAGACAATTAAACTTTTATCTGGAGTACACAAATACAAAATCTGTTACGGAAAGAAGGAACATAGATAGGAAGACCATGTTGGCTGGATGAAAACCAAGATCATGTCCTTCCAAGATGAGCAGCTGTTCAGGGACTGTATTTTTCAGAGCTGATCCCAATGCCAGAAAACACTCCACCAATTTCCACTCTATCAGAGAGGTCAAGCAGCTTCAGGATGATGTATAATGGAGTTACGCTGCAAGAGATAATGGCGCTGAATGAATTGGAAAAAGCAACTCTGTATTTGGGTCATTTTTATGCTCTCCTCGGTCTGCAGGGCTTTCGATGCAGTCGTTGCAGGACTTCATCTTCATGCCCCCTGAAGTATCAGGTGAGCAAAACCAGTGGGTCTGAAAGGCTGAAGCCTCTCTCTCTAGAACTGACAGTTTACTTGTGAACCTAAGTTCTGGAGAGAAGAGGCGAGGCCTTTCAGACCCAGGGTCTAGTTCACCCTCCGACCCTACCCCCGTAACCGAGGAGACCATTCTGGAGGAAATAAAGGATTTGTAAAGTAAACATACAAAGTCAACAGCTTACATGTTTCTGAAGGCCAGCCATAACAATTTTCAATTATTCATAAATTTCTTTAGGTATACTTACTCTTATCCTTGCATTTAAGAAATGCAACTTCTATGAGTAACAAGATAGGAATATCTTGAAAAAGGAAGTGAACTACTGTCACATTATTATCTTAGAATATAAGAGGAATGGAAATGTCAAAATTCTGAAGTGGAACTTTAAGTTACTACTTGTAGTAATTGCAATCTCAAATAAATCTCTCAGCAGTAAAATGGAATGGTAAGTACAGATATGCTTCATAGCAACTTGCAACTTCAAATATGGCGGTTGGTTCTTGTCAACTCGCATGTCTCTGGTTGCTCACCCGATGGGCGTGGTTTTGTGTGCGCTTACGGCTGTCTGGGGAGAGCCAGGGGTGTGTCATGCAAAACCAGTGGGTCTGAAGGCCTCGCCTCTTCTCTCACCCAGAACTTAGGTTCACAAAGTAAACTGTCAGATCCTAGTTCTGCTAGCTTTAGAGTATGTTGTGTGAATGAGTGTAAGGTGAGGCTACCGAAAGCTTCGGTAGACCCTCACTCTGTTTGCATGAGGTGTAGGGGGCATGTTTGCTTGATTAATGATCGCTGCAAGGAGTGTGAGACTTTGTCGGATGCAAGCTGGAAGGTTTATGATTCCTATGTTCGCAAGTTGGAGTGTGACAGGATCAGGAGATCCTCCTCCAGGAGTGTTGTAAGAGTCAGGGTACTAATTCCTCTCCTGATAACCCAATTGTGAACATAGTTTCACCTATCCCTGGTTTGCCTTGGGCCTGAGGTTGTGTCTGCGGAGGTATGGCCTTGACGGAGATTATAGACACCATCCGTGCTCTGGAATCAAAGTGACGTCGCTTCAAAAGTGCAGTGATGTGGTAATCCTAGTGTTGTAGAGGGGCGTCAGATCGGCCCCATAACGCTTCTGAGCCACCGGACCTCTGCCGGACTCCCCCGGGACTCAGGAGAGGGCAAGTCGAAAGCCGTAAGGAGATTTAGGGGCTTCCCACCGATCTGGTCGCTTCGGCCAAGCCTGTTGTCACTTCCCGGGCTGCAAGGATCGTGCGCGTACGCATTAATCATGAGACTGCTACCAGATCTCGAGGCGTCCTTCGCGCCAAGTGGTGGATCTCTCGGAAGGACTCTCGCCCGCTGAAGAGAAGCTTCAGGGAAGAGGACGCTTGCCCCAGTCGCTCCAGGGAGAGAGCTGTTTTAGCTCCCGTGAGGAGGAAGAAGGCGTCCCCTCGCCCCTCGTCTTCTCACAGGATCAACTCTTCCCCCAAGAAGGAGACCTCTCCCTCCAAGAAAATCCTGCTGGATATGCAGCGTCAGTTGGCTTCTCTCCTTGCAGAGAGGGAAGCAGAGCCGCGTCATCGACGCAAGGACTCGAGGCTGCCTATCAAGAGGTCCAGAAAGTCCCCCTCTCCTGCGCCTTTTTCGTTGTCTCCGTCACCTGCTTCATCGCCCTGTCGTTCTCACCGCTCGCTGGATCGCCATCGTGACGTTCGTCTGCAGCGTGACGCTCCGCAAGCAGCTATCCTGGACGCCTCAGTAGCTGCTCGTCAGGACGCTCCTCTCGCTACCGTGCAGGACGCTCGGGTGGACGCTCGGCTGGACGCTAGGCTGGACGCTCATCAGGACGCTCGTCAGGACGCCTCTTTGGTTGCTCGCCGTTGACGCTCCAGAGCAATCAAAGACTGTGGGGAAGAGAAGATCCCTCCTGCGTGTTGGGCCGCAAGGCCTTCGTTCTCCCAAGGTCTTGGGAGACTCTCTGGTTTCTCCCATTGAAGAGGGAGAAGTCTCTGGCGAGTCGGAGGCTGCAGACCTTGAACAACCTCCTGCTTCTTCGTCTACCGACTACCAGGTGTTGGCCGGTCTTCTTAAGGACTTGTTTGGTGACAAGTTCAAACCCTCGGCTCCTCTCTCTCCTCCTTCGCAGTTAGCTTCGTCCAAGACGAGGAGAGCGCCGAGGTTTGTTAAAATGCCTTCATCTCTTGCTACGAAGAAGGCCTTCAAGAAGGTTAACACCTGGATGGAGGAAAGGAAGACCCAAGGCAGACTTCTTTGCCCTGCCTCCGTCAAGCTTAAGCGGCAAGGCAGGTATGTGGTATGAGACGGGAGAGGACATCGGCTCAAGAGGTTCCTTTCGTCGTCCCAGGAATTTGCCAGCTTAGTCGAGCGCACCCAGAAGGTCCCTCCTGTCTGCAGCCAAGGTGTCATGGACTATGTCGGAGACAGACCATCATTTGAAGGGACTATTCCGTACCATGGAGGTCTTCAATTTCTTGGACTGGTGTTTGGGAGCTTTGGATGTCAAGCTTAGAAGTCCCGACTCGATCAGCCTGGGGGAGCTGTCCAGCTTGTTGAACTGCATGGACAAGGCCGTCAGGGATGGCTCAGAGGAACTGGCCTCCCACTTTTGTACGGGCCTCTTGAAGAAGAGGGCCTTGTAGTAACTTTACTTCTAAGTCAGTTTCTCCATCACAGAGGGCAGAATTGCTGTTCGCCCCTTTGTCGAGCCATCTCTTCCCCCAGTCTTTAATCAAGGACCTCGCTTCTAGCTTGAAGGAGAAGGCCACTCAAGACCTCTTGGCCCACTCTTCAAGGCGTCCAACAGTCCCTTTTACGTCGTCGTCGGGTCCGACCTTCAAGAAGAAGAAGCCCTTTCGTGGAGGAGCTTCTTCCTCATCTCCCCGAGGAAGAGGTTTTCCAGGCGCAGCCCCACGAAAACCTAGGGGCAAGAAGTGATTTACAGCGCCTCCAGACACCGGTGGGAGCCAGGCTTCTTTCGTTTGCGGGAGCCTGGAGAGCAAGAGGGGCGGACACCTGGTCCCTCGAAGTTCTCGAGAGAGGATACAAGATCCCCTTTCTCGACTCGCCACCCCTGTGCACGTCGCTTGAGGATCTGTCGCCCTCCTACCATCAAGAGAAGCAACAGATCCTGTTCGAGCTTTGGAGCAAATGCTTGAAAAAGAGCTGTGGAGCAAGTCCTGAGCTAGTCTCCCAAAGTTTTACAACCGACTGTTCCTAGTTCCGAAGCAGTCGGGAGGATGGAAGACAGTCTAGATGTCAGCAGACTGAACCGCTTCGCAGTGAGGAAAAGTTCCGCGATGAGCGTCCCCAGTCTGTTTCTAGGAGCATTAAGACCAGGAGATTGGATGGTCTCTGGACTTACAGGACGCTTACTTTCACGTCCCCATGCATCCCAGTCGAGGAAGTACCTGAGTTTGTACTAGGGGGACAGAGTGTTTCAATTCAGAGCTCTTTGCTTCGGGCTAAGCACAGCTCCCATGATCTTCACGATTATCATGAGAAATGTGGCGAGATGACTTCACTTGGCGGGTATTCGTATCTCGCTTTACCTGGACGATTGGCTCATCCGAGCCTCTTCACAGTCAAAGTGTCTGGAGGACCTGAAATCGACTTTAGAGTTGACGAAGTCCCTAGGACTTCTAGTGAGCGAAGAAGTCCCATCGATCCCGACGCAATCCATCGTGTATCTGGGATTCCTGATGGATTCAGTGGCTTTCGAGCTTTCCATCCCAGGAACGTCAGCTGCAATGCTTAGGAAAAGTCTCATCCTTCCTGGGGAAGGAAACATGCTCGGTGAGGGAATGGATGAGTTTGCTGGGGACCATTTCCTCGCTGGAGAAGTTTGTTTCCCTGGGAAGACTTCATCTCAGACCGCTCCAGTTTTTCCTGGCGGAAAACTGGATAGACAAGGAGGATCTAGAGGAGACCTGAAGATCTCTCTGTTGTCAAGAATCACCTGGTGGTGGCTCGACCCTCGAGGTTGGCGAAGGGTTTCTCTACGCCTTCAGAGCTGACCTGGTGTTGTTTTCCGGCTTTGGCGTCCAGGGAGGGATGGGAACTGTAACACTAGGAGGGAGGAAGTGTCAGGCACCTGGAGAGGGAACAGGTGTCCTGGCACATCAATCTCCAAAGAATTAGGGGCGATCCTGCTAGCCCGCAATTCTTCGAGCCAGAAATATCAGGCCGGAGTGGTACAAGTAAATTCAGACAACACCACAGCCTGGCATACCTCAGAAACAGGAGGAACTCGCTCCCGGTCCTATTCGTCCTGGCGAAGAAAATCCTGCTTTGGGCCCATGCTTGGGGGATCACGATCCTTACGAGATTCGTGGCAGGAGTGGAGAATATCCGTGCGGACCTTCTCAGTCAGCAGCGTCAACTTCTACCGACCGAGTGGACCCTTCACGAGGAGGTGTGTCAGGAGCTGTGGAGGTTATGGGGACGTCCCTTGGTGGATCTCTTCGCGACGTCCAGGACAAAGAGGCTCCCTCTATACTGCTCTCCCATTCTAGATCCAGGAGCAGTAGCAGTAGATGCCCTCCTCTGGGACTGGAAGGGAATGGATCTCTACGCCTTTCCTCCCTTCAAGATTCTGGGGGAGGTAATCAGGAAGTTCTCAGCGTCGGAAGGGACGAGGATGACGTTGATCGCCCCCTTTTGGCCAGCGGCAGGAGTGGTTCTAGAGGTCATGGCCTTCCTGAATTCGGACTTCCCAAGGACGCTTCCTGAAGTAGATCTGCTCCAGGCAGCCCCATTTCGAAAAGGTACCACAAAAACCTCCCGGCTCTGAGTCTAACTGCATTCAGACTATCACAAAGTTGGCAAGAGCGAGGGGTTTTTCGGAAACAGTGGCAGGGCTATAAGCCAACGCCAGGAGACCCTCCTCCAATGTGGTATACCAATCTAAGTGGGCCAATTTCAGGAAATGGTGCAGAAGCAAGGGATTTCCTCAACCACGACCTCTGTGCCGCAGATAGCAGACTTCCTGCTTCATCTCCGAGAGAAGGAAAAGCTGGCAGTCTCAACAATTAAAGGCTATAGAAGTATGCTGTCGGCAGTCTTCAGACATAAGGAGTCTAGACTTAGCGACAACAGGATCTTCGCGATCTCTTGAGATCCTTTGAGACTGTTAAGGTGCCTCAACCCAGGACGCCTTCCTGGAACCTGGATGTCGTTCTAAAATTTTTAATGTCAGATACATTCGAGCCTCTTTCGTCGGCATCTCTCAAGAATGTGACAAGGAAGGCTATTTTCCTAACTGCTCTGGCGACGGCGAAGAGAGTTAGTGAAGTTCAAGCCATCAGCAAGCACATAGGCTTTAGAGGGCTCAATGCTGTATGCTCCCTAAGCCCTATGTTCTCATAAGAACAAATCAACTAAATGGCCAAGAGTTTGAGATCAAGGGTACATGATAGAATTCTTGGGCAGAGTCAGAGAGTCCTGTGCCCTGTCAGGACTCTCAAATTCTACTAGACAGGACGAAGAAGGAAGTCGAGGCCCGTCGGACAATCTGTAGTGTTCTGTTAGAGACCTGACTTACCGATGTCAAGAGTGCTCTGGCATTCTTTTTAAGAAATACATCAAAGGCTCATTCTACCTGCCAGACAGTGACATGCCTGTGAGACTTCTGAAAGTCAAGGCTCATGAAGTGACCATTGCGACTTCAAGTGGCTTTCAGAAGAACATGTCCTTAACGATCTTCTGGGTACCACCTTCTGGCAGAAGCAATTCAGTGTTAAACCACATTACTGCGGAATGATGAAGACGACCACGAACTGCTCTTCGCTAGGATATGCGTTTCACAGACACAATGTTGGGGGCGAAACCAATACTCATCCTATCCTTTAGAGGTTAGGAAGTATTTTTAATCTTGTTTTTTTGTGTTTTTGGTTGTTGGGTTGGCCACCGGAGGTGGACGTCCCAGTCGTTAGCCTATGTTAAGTTTAATGACTTAAATAGGCTCGGTCAGGTGGTTGGTCGTTGCTCCTTTTGCCCTCTCAGTATGGTCGTATGATCTAGTCCCTTTTGGTCATGCCCCATGGACAGATCATCTAGAGAACTCACCAGCTATATAGGTCACTACCTTGGAGACTCTAGTAAGAAAGCAGAAGCAGGCTTAGGTGACAGTAACACGAGTCAGCTATGCTAACAGGTAAGGAACCAAGGCGTCAATCGCCTACATTTATTTGTTCCCTAAATCCTATTCTGTCTCTTCCCACCTCCAATGGTGGGATTCAGCTATATATATATATCTGACAGGTAAGTCTCATGAACAAAATGATATTTTAATGATAAAATAAAGTTTGTTCATACTTACCATAACGAATATATATAATCATAGTGCCCACCCACACTCCCTCAGGAGACAGTGGCGCTAGAAAATCTGAATAGAAAATGGGAATGGTTCCCGATACCCGCCTCCCAGCGGCGGGAATGGGTACTAACCACCTGGCCACACTGCGTGTGCCGCGAGTTTTTGAAATTCTGTCGGTCTTCGGAGAATACAGCTATATATATATCTGCCAGGTAAGTATGAACAAACTTTATTTTATCATTAAAATATAATTTTTGGCAGAATTTGGCTGCAGGCATCTCATGCTCCATCCCTTCGGAGTATGCACAACCCCTTGCTTCCCTCCAGCGGCTGTTCCAGTAGTATCAGGTATTTCTCACAGGGTTTTGCCTGTCGCTCCCAGTTCGGGTTTGCGCTCCGCAGTTTTGGCAGGGCTTGCGGTACCTTCTTCGAGCGGTCCGCAGTTTTCATCGCCTGCATTTTTCTGTGGCGGTAACTCCGAGGGTAGCTTCTACCTCTTTCATTCTCCCTCCTTCTTCTTCATCTTCTTCCGTCCCTCCGCAAGCAGTTTCATTGGCATATCCTCCCCCAGGGTTTAGCAATGTGGGTTTGGCTGCTCTCACTCGTCTTCTCCTTGGCTAATAATGATCAGCTCCGGGTTTTATTTTCTGGGTTCAGCCTCCTCTTCTTCACGGTGGGTTCAACTATGCGCGGATTCAGCTCCAGGTACCCAATTAGGTGTGGGTGTGCAGCATTCTGGTTGGGGTGGTCTGCTTGCGGATTCTTCATTGTTGTCTGGGCTTCGTTCAGTGCCTCCTCCTTTGTCGGTCTTAGACTGTTTGGACATTGCGGAACAGGATTCTTGTCAGAGGTGCAGGGATTCTGGCAGACGCATGCTTGAGTGTCCACCTCTTCATTACCCTCAAGCAAGAGCTCCAGATCTCCCGATTTTCTCAATTCAGTCTTTTTTTTTAGGCTTTTTATGCCCACTAAGCCAACTCCTGCCTCTTTTTTGTGTTGTCTGGTTTGGTTCGATCGGGTTAGGCTTTGGAGGAGGCGGACGGTCATTTAGCATCTGTAGTGGCTTCTAATAGACAGGACCCTTCTCTTCTCTCTCCATGTAAGACGATTTACGCAGTTCGAGGTAATCCTTTGGCACGTGTCAGGTTGCCATTCAACGAATCGGTTGATGCAATCCTGTCTAAGTCTCCGGCGTCATCTTGGCTCCTTGGGACTTCTCTTAGGAAAGCAGGTGCTTGGAGGATGTGTTGCGCAATCAGACTGAGGCTCTTGCGCACTCTCTCTGGATGCTGTCAGGTTTACTGTATTGGGGTTCTAAAAGAGTTACGGCTATGTCCCTTCGGATCCGTGGTTGTTTGCGGCCTAATAAGTTTATCTCGAGGGGTGTAAAACGCCTAGAGCCAACTGATATTAAAAGAATTAATTGAGTATACGCAGTGATAACGGTGCTCTTTGGTGGACTCAAAAGGAAAGAAAACGACTTACATGCACGACCACGTACCTTCTTCGCCTCTCATTTCATTTTTAAAAGCATGATTCTTGGTTGATATTGCACTAAAATATGAGGTGTTGTATATCAAAATTCATTAAAATTTGTGCACTTTCTCGTGAATTGAGTGTTTTTGTTCTATTGCACTTTGTTTGCCGTATCTGAGTGATGCCGAATTTGCCGCTATATGCCCCTTTGTTGTTTCTCAGCCAATGGGAGGCTGCTACGATGGAAATGACTGAGTTTTTAGTTAGTAATTTTTGTACTGTATTGATATGTTTTCTGGTTGCAATTTGGCGATTTCATGAATGATGAAGAAAATGATTTAGGTTCCGGTAAATTTATTAAACTGTTTTTGAATTATTTGGAGCTGCTCTTTGTAGTTTAAATGTGGATATAAATGCAACTGTTTGGCTCCCCTGCTGCCTCTCTGGATCTCAGGGCCAGGCGGCGCGCATCTCCATTTCTTGAAGGGACACCTGGGACAGTGCACATGCCAGAGACCGAGAGGAAGGTTGGCGAGTCATTCATTAAAAAGTGTTAAGAACTGAGTGGGGATAGTACAATGTGGTAAATGTTTGCAATTATTTATGATCTTGTAATATAATATAGCCTATTGTTTTTCTGATTAAAATTCAATTAAATTAGATTGATTATTTATGTGCCACTGTTGTGTTACAGTGAACGACGCGCTTGACGTGATCTACTATGAAGATGTAAATGAAGAATGATTGAGGATTTATTAAATATCATTTCGCAACACTCAAAAGCACATTTTACAAGGGGTCTGGCTCACCAGGCGAATGCTATGGCTTCGTCTACGACGTTCGGAGCAGAAAAGTCAAAATTTCTATCTTGGTCATCTTCCCCCTCAGCATCTGGACGTTCATAAGAGGAATTGCTTAGAACACCTTAGCCTTAGCTAATTCTTGTTCAAGGATGATGACATGTAGTATGACAAACGTGGTTGCTTCTAACTCATGTCTTCGGTGTCGGCAATTATGCATCGTCGAGGGTACAGAGTGTTGAGGTATCTAGACGACTGGTTGATCATGCCTCCTCTCTAGAGGAGCTAGTAAGAACGAGGAACTTTTGTGGAATTTTAACCTATTCAGGTAGGAGGATTCTCTCTCTTCCTTTGAGGGTTTTCCCAACCATGGAAGGGATCAGTTGGTCCTTCAGCAGGCAGAAGGGTTCTGTCAGCAGAATGGCCGGTACCAGCTTGGAGAAGCCTCTTAGGGAGAATGTCTCTCTCTCTCTTTTAATTCCAGGGTCTCGTCTCTGGATGCGTTCTCTTCAGGTATGTCTCAGGAATCACTGGAACTTCAGCAACGAGAACGCAGTTATAGTTGGGAGCGATTCTTGCCTTTTGGATCGTCTGTGGTGGTCAAGAAGAAGTGCATCTGACACAGGAAGGTATATCACTCCCTCTTCCTGACATTCATCACCTTTAGATGCCTCAGATCAGGTTAGGGAACAACCTTGCAGGAAACCCAGGCCTCTGGCCTCTAGGGGTGTTCGGGAATGAGAGGAGGGGCCGGAGGAACAGGCTCAACAGAACTTAATACTATAGCACAGAGAGTCCTGAGTGGGTGCGAAGAATGAAAAGTGTCTCTTCTTCCTAAATTTTCAACGTACTGGCTGATTCGCTAAGTTGCTCCCATCAGGTATTGTGGGGGGGGGGGAGAGTGGACTTTGGCTCTGGAAGTAATATGTCAGGTTCTCCAGAGGCTCTGGAAGTAATATGTCAGGTTCTCCAGAAGTGGCCAGCAACTGTGGACTTATTCGCAACGTGATTAAACCATCGTCTTCCGGTTTATTTCTCACCAATGGTGGTCCCCATGTCAATAGGCACTGATGTGACGTTGCAAATTGGAATCACATGCAGGTGTATGCCTTTCCTCCATCCGGTCTCATTCATCAGGTAATAAGAAATTGTGGGAGGTAATCAAGACGTGTATGACTCTAATGGCTCCTGCTCACCATAACATGTAGTTTCCAGAACTCCTAGAGCTCCTTGCGGAAGTTCCGATGTCCCTACCCATGCGAAACTTCTTCTCAGACGACCGTATTCTCACCATTATTATCCAAACCCTCACGTACGGTACCTAGTTGCAGGGTGACGCTGTAAGAAACCACTAGACAGTCTGGACTCCTTAAGCTGTGTCTAGACAGCTTTCTTTTAGCCAGAAAGTCAACCTTTAAGCCTTACCAGGTTCAAGCTGGACAAGTATAGATGTTAGTGTCGTAAGGTCATTCCATCTCTGAACCTTCCATAGCCAAAATATTTGATTTCCTTTTATCCCTTTGGAAAGTCAAGGGTCTTTCGTATTTGGCTATTGCGTTCCCCTGCCTTTGAACCCATTGAAGCTATAACGTTAAGACACTGACTAAAAAGTTGCTTTTCCTTACGGCTTCAGCTTCAGCTAGAGGGTTGGGTGAGCTTCAGGCAGTTTCTAGGTTGGGTTCCTATTTGAGAAATGATACGTATTTGTCTGTCTTCCAGAATTTGTGGTGAAGACAGGTCGGAGGTTAAAACTGCCTCGTTCGTGTAAAGTTCCTAGTTTGTTTTAAAGTTGCAGGTGTTCGTTACTGGCTATCAGCGAAGATATCTTCATGTCAAGCGCGAACATTAAGGTCTGTTTATGAAGGTTGAAAAAACTCCGTCGCTTCCGCATACACTTCTTGTCTCTCTACGGAATCCTTCCCGTCTGCTGTCAAAGATTGCAATTAGTTACTTTCTGAGGGAGATGATTTCCCAGGCTTCTCAGGGTTGTTCTTCGTCATCTTCAGCTCTGTATTTTCCCGACCGCACAGTATTCGGAGTATGTCCACTTCATCTTCCCTTTCTAAAGGTATTCAGTGCTTCTATTCTGGGAGGCAGTTACTTGGAAGTCTGTCTCAGTGTTTACTTCCTTTTACTTAAGATACGTTTGATTCGCCTCAAAGCATGTAGCGGCGAAGTCTGCTATCTAAAGGTACGCTCATTTAGCTGGTGGTATTCACTTAGTGCAGAGATTCGTGGAGTTAACCAGTTAGAAATTCGCTTTTAGTCTTTGGAATTCTTAGGCAACAGTGACAGCATAATCCTCGCGAAGACTTAGGTTTTCGTGTTTGTGAAATCTTAGTCTTTGATAGTTTCCCTACGAGAGTCCAGGGGGTGCTCTGGTAGGCTAGGCTATTTCGTCAGTGCTGAGATATCCTGGCAAACTTCCCTTCGTTGTCGGGCCTTATCCTGAGGATCAACAGCTCAGCACACTGCTTCATTCCCATTCATACATGAGAGGCTCTGAATAGCTGCATGGGAGGTTCATCATACTCCTCCATACATGAGAGGTTCTGAAGAGCCACGTGGGAGGTTGACGGACTGAACAGTACTGACCTGACTGTCGATCGAAACTCTCAACATGTCTCTTCACTGAAAGTATTGATTGATATGGTGAGTGTGTGACTAAATGGATATTTGTTCCGACACAATATACAAACCCTCCGGTCCTTTACATTGGGATTGCGTCAGGTGTAGGCTGGAAACAGCCGTTGAACTTCAAACAAGGTGGTTAGGCAGTTAACTGCACATCCGGGAGGCGGAGTACCGCCTGCCGGATCTCGCTGTTGGTACTTTCGGCCGTCATAGCGCTCGGACGTTGTTCTTCGTCGCTCTCTGCCTGACAGCTATACTTCTTCTTTTGGTGGGAAGTGCTTTCTTTGCTTTTTCATTATCATGAAATCCGCTAAACCATCCTATCCCCGGTGTGTGTGTCCGGGGTAGGGGGTAAGAAGTACAATTCATTTAGATCTCAGTCGGCGTGGACCCACCGCCCTCTGTACATCTTGCAGGGCCGTGTGTGTTCGCCAGCGACGTTCCCTGTAGTGAGTGTTCGTGGTCCTCCGAACAGTAGGGCAAGTTCGAGAAGGGAGGAGACGTTACCGTTGTAAGCCTACCAAGGAGGTCGTCCGAAACACGCCCCCGACGACTCTGTTGGTGGCGAATGTGTCGGGTTCGTTTCTCCTCGGCGAGCCCCTTCTTACTCCCCCTCTCCCTCCGGGTGAGGACTCCCCTCCCTTCCTCTTTCGTTTGTCGCTGGCGGAAGGCGCGGGAGTAATATAGGACATCCTCTCGGAGGTCTCTTCCCGTTCTGAAGGGGAGTTTTTTCCTCCAGAGCGAGTGGAGGATTCCCGAACTAACCCGACTTTTGCTTCAGGTCTCAGGCTGGATAGCCAGGCTGTAGAGGCTTTTTATAGTGCACAATTGGGGCAGTATGATGCGAACAAATTTAGAGGTTACAAAATAAAACCCTCTGCTTTCCTTAACCTACTTTATTTCCTTAAATATTACAATGACCAAAAAACTTGATATGATCACTATAGTTCATCAAACCTTAATCTACTCAGTCTTAATCCTATAGTTTCCCTGCCCTTCTGTCAAAAGAACCTTAACCTAAAGAACTGCAACCCAAGCTATTTCGGTCTTAATATTACCTAAACCTAATTCGCCAACCTAAATCTACAGCGTTTCGCACCAACTATGGTCTCTATCACATCATCTTCAATGTGATCTCTATCACGTCTTCTTCCAATTGGGGTTAACTTGCTCAACATCAGTCAGTTGAGGATTTCGTCGCACTTTCCTTGTAGCAAATGTGTCGAGATCAGCACCTTTAAGGGTATAGAGTCATGTATGGAGGAACAGGAAGAAAAAAAAAAACAGCCTGACCAAATATCTGTCTCTTTCTTGCGGTCTGGCAGCTTCACGCTCTCTATGTTAATTATCACTTGTCTGTCTTATCCTTCTGCTATTTCAAAAAAACTCTACCACACTAGAGTGTCCCTCTGTCTTCAATTTTATTTATTTATGTTTTTCTGTATGCTACCACCACCGCAGTAGGCAGCTGCTTACACCTTGGAGTTGAAGGGAGCAAGCCACACCACTCCGACACATTCAGCAAACTGCAAGTAAAAACAAAAAAACAGACTTACCAAGTGTACTCCTTCTTGACATACAACAAAAAATCAAACAAAAATAAAAACATCACAACAAACAAAACGGAACAATTAATTCATGCAAACGTCTTTCATCATACAAACCCAAACTTAAAGTTGAATCATTCAGAAAAAAGATTCTTCTCTGGTACGATCTGAACAAAAGAGAGCTGCCATGGAGGTCCATTGCAGCTACAGAAGCGGACGCAAACAGGAGGGCTTATGCAGGTATGCAAATGCAATTGCAACATTATTTTATCATGAAAATTCTATTACTTTAAAAAAACAGCCTTATCTGTGGTAGCAGTAGTCTCCACAACACATCCCACATGAAGAGTTCTTTTTATGCATTTAGGTCCCAGAACACCTCCCAGTGGTGGAAACTGGTCCCTGTCAGTGATTGAATCACGTCTGCAGTTTCATTTCTGAAGAAATGTTTGGTGTAGCTTTCTTCATAATTTTTTAAATAATTGAGATTTCCCAAGCTATAATCCTTGCATTTTCTTTGTGGATGATTATCCAGTGGTAATTACCCATAATTCACCTCATTTTGCTTATGTGAATGTGTATATTAGGTAGCCTTATCAGCGGTTGTAAGTGACACACCTCGTGGAAATCTGCAAGTACAGGCGGTCCCCGGTTTACGACAGGGGTTCCGTTCTTGCGCCACGTCGTAACCGAAAAATCGTCGTAAACCGGAAAAAATCGAAAATCGTAAAAAATCATAAGAAAACCTTACTTTTAATGCTCTGGGTGCATTGAAAACGGCGTAAACTGCATTATTATTGAGTTTTACATAAAAAAACCTTCAAATTATGATTATTCTGCCGTTTTGGGGCCAAATTTCTTCCGTCGGATCGACGACGACGCGTCGTAACCCCGGGCGTGCGTCGTAAGGCGGAAATAATTTCTGATGAATATATTTGAAAAGCGTCGTAACCTCGGAACGTCGTAAGCCGGAACCGTTGTAAACCGGGGACTGCAAGTATAGAGTTTATTTGAACATTTTTAAAATTTGATTTCAAGTTCTCTTTCCTCCCAACCTCAAAGGTTAATGACACCAATACAGTACATTGAACCCCCCGTATTCACGGGGGATCGTCCACACCCCCTGCGAATAGGTCAAATCCGCGAATGCTTATAACCCCTCTAAAAGCACTTAGAACTGCCCATTTTTTAATAAATTTATGGGAGATGGCAAGGACTAACCACAAAGCCATGTAAACCAAGAACTTACTGTAGTAAATAATTTTTTTTATCATAAATGTATTTGTACGTAATCACCAAAATACTAACATGACGTAACAAACCTAGCATTCTGTTTGGAGGTACGTGTCCCATCGTTCTAAACTACCCACGTATTATAGATACACTCTGTATAGCAGTACTATCCTAAAATATGTACTGTACAGTAAATATCATTTCAAAATCTTACAACACAGCAAAATATCAATATATGTAAAATGTACACTCAGTGCATTACAGTATGTGCAGAACGATGTGCAAAGTTACGCAGGCCAAAGAAAACTTGCGTGTCTGAATGATAGGGGATTCTTAAGAGTAACAGTTGTAGGGTGGTACTTAATTTTGCAACATGACTTTGAAATGATATTAGGGCGTTCTGGGATGATAGTCCCAGTTTGGCGATGAACTGTTAAAATAGGAGTTATAAGCGTTATAGGGGTGTAAAGAGCCTATTTGAGAGTAATGTTATTAGGAGAGTACTGTAATGTAAGGTTACTTTGGGGGTTTTGGGATGATGGTATGGGATGTATTTTTTGTTTGAAATATTAAGTTGTTTTAGTATGATAATTTAAGGTATGTTTTTGTTTGAACTATCAAATTAAGCAGTGAAATAATAAAATAGGTAGTTATGAGCATTTTAGTTTATGGGGTACAAGTTATTTGGCAGTTATAAGCCAGTTATAAGCATTTTTAGAGGAGATTTTTTCATTTCTGCAGATTTTGCATTTCTGCAGTAGGTTCTGGAACCTGTCCTCACGTAAAAATTGGGGAGCACTGTACTGAAAAGGGGGGTCCAGATAGCAGGAGAGGAACGAAAAGTGAGAATATCCTAACAATTTTACAAACGAAGTTGAATATCCTAATGAGGCCTTTGTTAGTTGTGATCTCAATAGTTTCAATTAACCTCCACGTCTGGAGTAAATCCCAAATATGCAGGGATAAAGGGGCCGCAATGACAGTTGTGACGCCCACGAGCGCCGTAATCTCACTTATATAATAGCAACACCCGAGCCCTTTGTTGGCCGAGCCGGTTGAGCTTCAGACTGTCATTCGATGGGCCGGAGTTCAATTCCCGCGGCCGGCTGATGAAGAGTTAGAGGAATTTATTTCTGGTGATAGAAATTCATTTCTCGCCATAATGTGGTTCGGATTCCACAATAAGCTGTAGGTCCCGTTGCTAAGTAACCAGTTGGTTCTTAGCCACGTGAAATAAGTCTAATCCTTCGGGCCAGCCCTAGGAGAGCTGTTAATCAGCTCAGTGGTCTGGTAAAACTAAGGTATACTTACTTTACCAGAGGAAGGTGAGGTCCCTCAGGCAGTAATAACTGGGTAAGAGGCGAAGGCGATTGACAAAAAATCCTTCGGGTGATGAGAATGACAGCCCAAAACGTAAAGCTGACAGCGATCAAACTGGGGCAGGTGTTCCCCACTTCAAAGGCAGAGGGCAAAAAGTAGAAGCAACCAGGTTAATAATAGTTGCAGACAACTGTCAGACAATCCAAAACGCCTTGAGGAGGTGGCTCAGAACAGACTAGCTGCCCAACGTCACTGGACCAGCGACAGTACCTCTCAAGGAGGCGGGCAGGAACTGGATTGCCTGAAAAGAAAAACAAAACTTTAACAACAGGTAAACAAGTGAAGGGCTGGTGAGGAGGGAACTGGAGATCTTACAAAATACTGCCAAAGCGGCTTAAAATAAAAATTACGTAAATACAATTAAATTGAATTAAATAAATTAACAAGGCAAGCATACTGACAGTATATATAGGATGAATTTTACCCACTGTTAAACATAGCCTACTGCGCTAATAGGCGAGTCAGCATTCAGACAAAAGATTGAATGGCTGCCCAGATGACTGTCTGGTACAACCTCTTCTCAATCAGGTGTGTTTTTGAATGTTTTAGCTCTTGCCAGAATAATCCATGATGCCATTGTGTATAGGTGGCTGTTGGTATTTCATGCTTTTGGTTGTTTATTGCTATCACGGTACTGTACATTTATTCTTACTAAGATTCCTGCCACTGGAATCAAGGCTAAGAACATCAGATTCTGTAGGAATGAGTATTGTGTTAGCAGGGTTGTTGGTTTGTAAAGAGAGACACACACTTTGCTGGCTGCAGTGGTATAAAATGTGATCTTGAGAACAGATATGAGGAAGTAGGGATTTTCGAAGGGCTTTCGCTTACGTTTGTCAGTGTAAGAAGAGAAGGGAAGCAGATTGATTGCAAAAGTAACCAGTTAAGTCAGGTCACTAACCTGCCATTTCTCCCCCTTCTGCAGGTCCTTTGTCTGTAGCTATTCTTACGCAGTCCAGGCTTTTCCTTCGCTAATGCTTTAGTTAGTGCTGAGGCTTCATCTTTAGCTCCGGCAAGCGCTCCCCTTTCGGTTCAAGAAAAGCATGCAGTGTTGAGAAGTTAGAACAGGATGCAAACCTTATTTTCGTCAGTACAGGGTTAGTCTGAATTTGTTAGGGAACTGTTCCTATACACCAGTGTGCTACCATTTACCATTTTCGCATTCCCCCAAGAGAGATAAGGTCAGTGTCCAAGCCTAGGACTTCCCTGCAGCAGCTGGAAGAGTCTGCTGCCAGGAACCGGGTCGGTTCTCTGGGCGATGTGGTTCTGCCCCCTCCATCACCTGTCTTTCATTTTCACGCTCTCAGTCCTATTTAACGAGTTAGCCGAAAGATCGTTTTGGTGAACTTTATTCTTCGCAATGTATGCGACTTCTACCATCAGCACCTAGTATGAGGTTGTTAGCACCGATAGGACTAATTATATAGGTATGTAGACTGATTATATAGGTATATAGAACCCCCCCCACACACACACACACACCCCTAACATTTCTTGTTTTCTTTTGCTTATCTGACTTGTGTCGACTCAGGTAAGTCACTTGAGACTGCATTTCCCAGTCTCCCTGTGATCAAGTCACATGTATTACAGGTACAGTGAACCCCAGATTCGCGGGGATGCATCACACCCCATAAATAGCTAAAATCCGCAAATACTTAAAACCCTCTAAAAACACTTAGAACTGCCCATTTTGATAGTTTAAACACAAGAAAAACCCTGTAAAAATGCTTATACCTGAGTATTTTTATAGTTTTATCACAAAAAGTGCATTTATTCATGAAAATTATATGAAAATACAGTAATTAGTGAATATTTCTCAGTGAAAAATACCGCGAATGGGCGAATTTTCCTCGAATAATGGGTAGGTACGTTCCACAGAGAAACCTGCGAATCATGAGAATGCGAATACGGGGGGTTTGCTGTACTCAGCTGTCGTTGCCTCCTGTCAATGCTCTGGCAGAGAAGAGTTTGAATCGGAGGAATCGTCTTCGGATTTTCGCCATTTGCCGGAGCGCTGCGCTTCACTTTATCATCATTTAGTGGAGGAGAGAGGCCATGTAGAGATAGGTCTCCATTGTCTTAAGTATTCCACCACCCATTAATCATGTGGAGAAAGGGAACTCAAGCTTTCCCCCTTCAATTAGAGTGCTTTTCATAAGTTTTCTTGCACTGTAGTAGCACACAAAGCTTCTTGTAAGTCTGCCAGTGCTTATCTTATGGTTTTTTGAAGTCACGGAGAACTGCCTCTTATATTACAGGCGCTTGATTGGCTCTTAACCCCTTGTGGATGGATAGCATACATATATGTTTACTTATAGTTTTGGGGTGGATTCTCGGTAACATACATATATGTGCAAGATATCACCCCATACACTTTGAACGAATTTTGCGGGAAAAGTGCCCAGATCACTTCCATGGGCCGTAAATGATTGCAGCTTTTACCCCAACTCTAATAGCTAGTCGGTGCAGGAGAGAGAGATCAGTTTGCCTTGAGATATCATAGGGGAATGTTGTCCAAAATTCCCATCCAGTGACATAAATATTTCACAGTAAATGTACTCAGAATTTGTTACTGATTGTAGTTCTTATCTGTTATGATATTATGTGAGCTGTACAGTAATTATAATTTTACAAAATGAAATAAAAAAAAATTGGAAAAACACTTATAACTTGGTAAAATTAGCATATTTTTACGACTGTCATTTGGAAAAGGATTGGGAATATTCACTTTCAACTTCCCCTGGAAGGTACAGAAAATTTTTTAGAATTATTTTACTTATACCATGTGCATATGCTAATCTTCCTCTTACCATTGATGAGTTTTCTCTTTAAATTAGCCATCCTCAAATTTAGCCTAGTCTAGGAGTGTGCTTAATATATATTTAGCCCGGACTGAGAAGGTTAAACTGTCTTTGGTTAAAAATTTGGTTTTCTTAGTCTCGTTCGTATAAAAAGATGTACTTGAGACTGACAGTTGCTTTGGATGTGCTGAGATGGATTTTGTTGTCCAGTGGTTCTCAAACTGGGTGCCGTGGCACCTTGGGGTGCCACAGACAGTGCCTAGGGGTGCTGCAAGATTGTCATGAGTTTTGTCTTGGCCAGATCATCTCAATGAACATTTGCAAAAAAAAAAAAAAAAAAAGGTTTGCAGAAGTCTTCATATAATTATTATCAGTGTGTCTACTCTAATACGTTCACACACACACACACACACACATATATATATATATATATATATATATATATATATATGAATGTCTTTTCCTGTAATACTACAGTGTAATTGAAAATAAGAAGGCCCATAAAACACTATTTAAACGTTGAAACCCGGCACTTGTTTCTGTGCCCCTGTTCACTGGTAGAATATGGACAGGTGGAAAGTTACAATGGTATATTCAAAAACATGAAGGTGTGGCCTTGGGCCTCCGATGTTAAGGAGGTGGCGTTTCTTAAGAAGGAGAGATTGACCAAAAGTGGTTTTGGCCTCATTAGCTCCCGTTTGGCGATGGATCTGGCGGTCGCGTTTCTTGGTCATCTTCTTCGGGTGCGAGGATTAAGGTGTCAATGGCGTCCGATTTCCAATGTCCTCCTGACAGGTTCATATTGTTGGTTTGATTGATGATGGCAGATTCCAGCATCTTTCTTTTGTACGGACAGCTACTCTTGAAAACCAACTCGCCCCACTCCAGTTAATGACATGCCCTGTATTTCTAATATGTAGGAAAATTCCCGAACTCTCCGGCGTCATACTGATCTTTTGTGCTCTGTTATTCTTTGAGCGATCTACCTTCTCGCCTACATAAATGTCATGACAACTCGGTATCTTGTAAACTCCGGCTTCTTCCCTTTTGTTATTTAAGCGAACTCGATGGATTTGGGATAATGGAAAATGAAAGGATTATCAGAACTGAGTTGCTCGGTGGCCTTTTGGATGTTTTCATCGTATGGAAGCTTTATTTTGTTGTTGAAATCTAAGTGGGAAAGTATATTTTATTTGCTTTATTAATAGCCCTCTGATAATGTGTGGTGGATGCAGTTGCGTTAGGTGTTGGCGGATCGTGTTAAATTCTTGATCCAGGTACTCATTTGAACATATCCTAAGTCCTCTGAGGAATAGGTTGCACCTACCATGATTTTTACGGAGACGTCGTGGTAGCTTAAGAAATGAATGTAGGAGACAGCGAAGGTGGGTTTTCTATATACTGTAAATGCATACCTGTTCTGTTTTCTTATGATCAGTACATCTAGGAACGGCAGTTTTCCGTCCTTTTCCCATTCTGTTTTAAATTTTATGGTCGGAACTAGCGAATTTAGCCTATTAAAAATTCCTAAAGTCCCCAGCTATTGTCCCAGAAAGTAAAGATATCATCTATATCTAAGCCAGATCATGTTATGGGGTTTGATAGGCGACAAAAGTTCTGTTTTGAAATATTCCATGTACAAGTTTGCTAGAAGGGGTGATAGGGGACTTCCATGCTACAGCCAAATTTTTGTTTGTAAAAATTACCATTGAAAGAAAACACGTTGTTAGTTACACAGAGGTTGATAAGTTTTAAAGTTTTATCTATGCCAAGAGGAAAATGGTCTTCATATGGTTGTAACTTCCTCTCTAAGAAAAACAACAATGGGACTTTAGTAAATAATGAATCGACGTCTAGACTGAGCAGTTTGATGTTGTTTGAGGATGTTTAAACTATTAAATTTTTGTATGAAATCTTCTGCATGTTTGACGTGGGAGGATGAGAAGGTTCCTAGAAAGGGTGATAACAAGTCTACGAGCCATTTTGATAATTTGTACATGAAAGAGCCCTGCTAGATATTATGGGGCGTAAAGGGAATCCCATCTTTATGTGTTTTGGGAGGCCAAAAATAGGGAGAGAGGGTTGATTACCTTGAATGTCTCTAGTAATTCTATGTCTTTTTATTGCCCCTATGGTTCTAACTGATTTGTTAAACTGAGCAGCAATATTTGTTGTGGGATCTTTTCGTTAATTTGTCGTAGGTCTATCGTTTAGAAGTTCTTGAACTTTATTGATGTATGTCTCCTTGTCTAACAGACGGGAAATATATGGTTTCAACGTTTAAATAGTGTTTTATGGGCCTTCTTATTTTCATATATATATATATATATATATATATATATATATATATATATATATATATATATATATATATATATATATATATATATATATATATATATATATATATATATATATATATATATATATATATATATATATATATATATATATATATATATATCATGCTTACCCCCATACAAAAATGGGAAAAAAGCACGTTAAAAGAAGAAGAAGATATATGTATATATATGTAGTACGGAAAATAATTTTATTCATTGAATAAGAAGTTAATTCGTGCGATATGGTGGGGTGGTGAAGAAGGGGTGCCACGGTAATGATTACATTAGTTAGGGTGCCGTCACTCAAAAAAAGATTGAGAACCACTGGTTTAGATTGTTGAAGTTTTTATCTTGTACTGAACTTTTGCTCTGTATAATTTCTTCTTGAGGCTCCAGCTTAGGGAGTCTGTGGCACCAACTAGCACAGCTAAACCCATTTCATAAGCTGCAGACTAATGTTCTCATGCTTATACTGACTCGGTTTGGAAGAAGTAAGAACTCGTGCTCCCATCTGTTGTATAAGGCCTATTCTGCTCAGGAGACGGCAGCTTTCTTGCGTGGTTTCTCCTTTAGGTCGCCTTCTAAATGCTACATGATAGTCCAGCCATGGAAACAGATAGAAGGAATCAGCAAAAACATCGTGGAGCTAAAAATATCAGAAAGAGCAAGCAGAGGTAGATTAATAGTGCCCGAAACTATACCAGGAAAACTAAGGAAAGCACACAGGACATTTATCCACTACGCACCAGCATCGATAATGCAGCGATTATTCAGTGCATTACCAGCTCATCTGAGGAACATATCAGGAGTGAACGTAGATGTGTTTAAGAATAAGCTCGACAAATATCTAAGATCCATCCCAGACCATCCAAGATTGGAAGATGCAAAATATACCAGAAGATGCATTAGCAGTTCTCTGGTAGACATCAAAAGTGCCTCACACTGAGGGACCTCCTGGGGCAACCCGAATGAACTGTAAGGTCTGTAAGGTAAGGTGATAAGAGAGGATATATGGGTGTAAATCGTATTTTATACGTTTTAGAGATCTGCTCAGCCCTCATGTTCCAGTAGGAGACCAATTGCAGACCTCTTGGCATGCTTGGAGAGACTTAGGAGCAGAACCTTATGTAGTGCAGGTATTGAAGGAGAGTTATGATTTTGGTTCCCCTCCACTGCTTTAGGCTCATGCACTGTTCCTTTGTCTCTTCACCAGCAGAAGTATCATATTCTTCTGTAGTAGGCTGTAATTAGAGAGAATGCAATGGAGCAGGTGTCAGTCATTCATTGGAATTTTACCTCCGATTTTTTCCTATCGCCATAAGCAACTGGAGATTAGTGCCCATTGTTGGACTTCTTAAGACTGAACAACTTTATGCTTTTGTTGGGTTTTCCCAGCATGGTTGCAGTGACTCTTCAGAGAATGATTGGATGTTTCGGTGGACATGCAAGAGATATTTTTCTCATACAAGTGCATCCTCAGTCACACAAGTTCCTTTGATGTGTATTTGCCGGGAAGGTATTGCTGTTCATAGCGCTTTTATTTTTTGGTTACGGGCTGCTCTAGGAGCAAGAGCCCATGCTGGCACAAGGCCAGCTAAATCTAAAACATTTTTTTCGGCTCGTGTACAATGCCTCTGTAAGTATTCACAACGACTTTGTTGCCCATAGGCGGATGAAATTGACTTTTAGGAGCAAGAATTCTTTTATATTGAGTCAACTGGTTCAAGTTGGCCAACTGTCTGTTGACAGTACTCTAAAGGTCAAGGATCTGTTGCTTCACCGGGCTTTTTCTCCTTGCATTATGATTTTCATTCGCCTTCCCTAATTCCTCCTCAGTAAACTCTTGTCTGGTGATCGGGGTACAATTTTGTAATTTGCAGGCGTGTCTGTCAGAAGCTTCCTAAATGGTGATGGCTTTCTTTGTTGGGAAACATGGCCTCATTGGAGAATTTGTCAGAATAATCAGGAATGATATTTTGGCAGGTGGAAGGCCTAATTATAAGCAGTGAATTATATGACAAAATGACTAACTTTTATAATTTTTAGAACAAATTACTGTGTATATGAATTAGTGGGCTATGTATAGATTTTCATCTTAGCTTTGTAACTTTTAGGGATGTAAATGAGAAATAAAACTTATTCCTTGTAAGGCATTTATGTGGTTTTAATTCTGTTTCAGTTTGGGTATCGGAGGTTATGTTGCAGCAAACGCAGGTGACTGTAGCTGCAGGTTACTTTGAAAGGTGGATGTCGCGATGGCCAACAGTTAGAGATTTAGCTGCAGCAACTCTAGAGGAAGTTAACCAGTTGTGGGCGGGTCTTGGCTATTACTCCCGAGCTCAAAGGCTTCATGAAGGGGCAGTGAAGGTTTGTGTTGTTATTTAAAATATTTTGATATTTTTCGTACCTAATGTAAAATTTATAAGGCAGTTAATTTGGTGTTAGGAAACTGGTAACGGACATATGTGAAAATCTGTTTATGATTTCTGTATGCTTCGTGAGATGGTCATTTGTACATTAAGTTTCAATATTTTTTTTAATTTGAAATGAACCTTACCTTCCCATATATAGCTTTTATATATCCATGCCAGTGGGGTTCAACTGATTAAAAAATAAAAATGAGAACACTGTTTTCAGTGAATATCCATTTTCTATCCATGTACAATTTTTCCCCAACCCCCCCATCAGGGGACCAAAGGTACAGAAACTTGTAGCAAGGCAGTCTACATCTGTTGCTGGTTTACCCCCTGATCCCAACCCCTGATGAGGTGGGAGGCTTAGGGGGCTTTGGTAATGTGAAAGAAAGATTAGTGGCGACCCATGCCTCTTTGGAGGTTACACCAGCAATCTCTGGTGCATCAGCTTCTTTGGAGGCTGTGCCAGCTGTGGCTGGTACTCCTGCCTCTGTGGAGGCTGCGTTATTTGTATCGGGTGCTTGTGTCTCACTGGAGCCCACACCAGCCGAGACTGGTTCCCCTGACCCTTCGGAGGGTACGTCAGTTGAGCCTGAAAATTCCACCTCTCCTCAGGCACTGCCAGCTTTGTCTGTTGCTCCTGAACTTGAAATTTCTATAGGAAAGACGCTATCAAGGGTGCCCAGTGCCCGTGGTACTGGGGAGGCTGTGCCATCTGTGGCGGGTACCTCCTCCATGGAGGCAGCACTGCCATTGAATTTTTAAAATGAAATGCTGCCATAAATAATCGGTCTCCTTCCAGAAAAAAGCAGGAGCAAGGCAATAAACTTTGAGCGCTGCCTCAAAACCAAAGTAAAACTCATTTAGTTTCTCCAGTGGAAAACTGTCAGGGATTAAGAGCTAAGGCTCATATCAGAAGTGTTTCCGGTATGCACAGCTTTGCCGGAGACCGTGATTGGTTATGATATGTGTCGGAGCCCACGCGAGTATATGGCCTCATTCCCCTTATGACACAAATACAGGAAATTATGGAGTGTAGCTTTATATATTCGTAATGACACCCCACAAAATCCTATTAGTATCCAGTCTACATTGCAAGTGGTAGGTGTGCAGATCCATTTGCAAAGAAAGTACAGTATACAGTATGCTCTCTGCATCTACCACCTAGTGAAGTCTTCCCCACTGATGAATTTAAATCCCTCATTTAACAGCTACTATGTTCCTTTGTTATTCTGGGAGATATGAATTGTAGAAACCCTCTTTAGGGTGACATCATCACCAATCAAAGAGGAAATTGACTGTGTTCCATCATAGAAAGTGAAAATGTGTGAATCTTGAACATGGGGGTGTCTACACATTTTCACGTTCAGACAGACACATTATCAGCAATTGATTTATCTCAGTGCAGTGATGACTGCCTTATTGATTTTAATTGGAGAGTGATAAATGATAGGTTTATCAGCAACCATTTTCCAATTAGTGGTGAGTGTAGCTTTAAATCCTCTCATCTTCAAGACTACCTAAATGGAGCATTGGTGAAGCTGTTTGGGCGACATTCCAGGAACACAGCTCAGTAGATGACTCTGCCGATGACTTTCCCTGTGTAGGTGGTGCTCTGGATTTTTAAGTACATTTATATTTTCAGCTGGTCTTCAGTCAGTACCTACAACTTAAGCATATTTATCTGCCGACCAGTTCCACGGTGGGCTCATCAATGCCAGGAAACTCATCGAACTATGAGATCAGTTTTCACCAGATATCGCAGACGAAAATGTGAGTATTGTTTCAACATTAGCAAAATGTTTTGCAAACTCATTTCTAACCAGGCTACCACTGATCTTAATAATTGGAGGTTGAAAAGTTGCCTGCTATTTTTTTCTTTCAAACTAAAGTCATTAGTTTTGAAAAGGAACTGTCCAAGATTCCTCGTGCGTGTGGAAATCAGCTTTCCTTTTCAAAACTAATGCGTATTAGTTTTGAAAGGAAAAAAGAAACGAGGGAATCTTGGACAGTTTTCATATCTTCACTAAATTCAAAAACTCCCTGACTTTAGTTCAGAAGAGAGTTAGAAAAATAGCAGGCAGCTTTACTTTGTCAACCTCCAATTATTAAGATCAGTGGTAGCAGATCCCCGGTTAGTGGCAGATGAGTTTGCAAAACATTTTGCTAATGTTGCAAAGAAAAATGATGACAGGCCCTATTTCATCTTAAAGAGGGCTAATGGAACAGGTAGAAATTGATTTTGTTACATCAAGGAATGAACAAGACATTGTATACCTTTTACTCTGAGAGAATTCGAATCAGCCTTAAATAAATCAGCTCTTGGACTGGATGATACAGCATACACAGTGATTAACTATGCTCCCGGAAATGCCGGCCTTATCATATTACGCCTCATTAACAGAATTTTTTGAGAACATATCTTCCCTAGGCTATGGGAGATGTTAAAATCACTGCCATTTGGGAAACCAGGGAAAGACCCATTCAAGACAGAGAATTATCATCCCATTGCACTGACATCATGTCTGCGTAAGATGGTGGAAAAAAAGAGTGAACGCACGTTTGATGTGGTACTTGGAATGTGGTATAGGCAGTCCCCGGTTATCGGCAGTCCGGTTTTACGGCGCTTGTCCAGCGATGACGATAACTGGATTTTGGCACTGATATGCACCAATCGCTGGCTATTGGCACCGAAAATCCCCAGTTATCGGCGCTGACAACCGGGAATCAGCTCGATAATTGGGGACTGCCTGTAATATATGCCTGCTCAGTGTGGTTTTGAAGTGTGATTTAACCGGGAATCAGATTATCATCGATTTTCTATTTATGATTTTCAATTAATGTCACACTGTCGGGAACAGAACCCCCACTGATAATTGAGGAACTGCCTGTAATATATGTTGCCTGCTCAGTGTGGTTTTTGAAGTCTGCACTCCACAACTGATGTGTTGGCTTGGAAAAAAATCTTCAATATGTGCAGCTTTTGCTAACAAACAGCATCACAGCACTGTTTTCTGTGATCTTGAGAAGGCTTATGACACAACATGGAGATGGCATTCTGAGGGTTCTTTATGAATGTAACCTGAGAGGCAATTTGCCTCTTTTTATCAAGGCATTTTTAAAAAATATGTTATTTTAGGTTCAGGTTGGAGCAACAACGTCAGATGTATTCAACCAAGGAGTGCCACAAGGAAGTGTTATAATTGTAACCTTGTTCGCCTCAGGAATCAATGAGGTATCCAGAATAATGCCCTCAGATGTATCTTACACAGTACTCTTTCTGTTGATGACTTTTTGACATCTTTTGCAGCAGCAAGGATGGGAGTGGCTGAATGCTTCTTTCAGCTCTGTGCTGGTGATATAGTACAGTGGGCTGAGATGAATGGTTTTAGGTTTTTCTGCTATTAAAGCAGTAACCATGCTCTATTGCCATATAAGAGGATTCCATCCTGATTCAGATCTGTTCACACATGGGCAGAGAATCCCATGTGTTGGTGAAACAAGGTTTCTTGGGTTGGTTTTTGACAGCAAGCTGACTTGGATTCCACATCAGAAGTATATCAAGACAGAATACTTGAAAGCAGTGAATGTGCTGAAAATTCTGTCTTGCAATTCGTAGGGTGCAAACCGAACTTAGATACTGAGGCTATACAGAGCTTTAGTCTTTTCAGAATTAACTTACACTTCAGCAAAGCCTAATAGCCTTAAAATACTCAATTCAATTCATCTTGGAGGAGTGAGTTTGTGTGCAGGAACATTTAAACTGTCTCCCACTGAAAGCATGCTTATAGATACCGTTGTGATGCCTCTGGATATACATTGCAAACGTCTGCTGATTCGGAGCTAGTACAGATTTCAGAGACTCCCTAAGTCCTTAACCACTTTTCTATTAGAAATAAAAGCTATTGGCAATTCCATGAAAATCACCCCAAGCAACCTCAACCATTTGCTTTCAGAGTAAAACTTATAACCCGTGAATTAAACATCCCTAGGAAACAAATTTACCAACTAGGTATTCAGTTTGCACCCCCCACCCCCAAAACTTTCCATAGGTAAAATTTTATAAATATTTTAATTCTACAAAAGCAGAAATTTCCAATGAGGCATTGGGTTCAATATTTTTAGGTCATTTCACACAACATGGTAACTCCATTGCATTTTCATGGATGACTCAGAGTCAGATGCTGGCGTCAGCTTTGGAGTGGCTCTCCCTTGTGTAGGAAGAAGTGGGAGATTATCATGTATTACAGCTACTTTTACAGCAGAACTGCCTGTAATTTTAAGCAGTCTCACGATTCGCGGACTCACCTATTCTCGGATTTCTCTATGGAACGTTTATACACATTATTTGCTGGAAATTGCCCATTCGCTGTATTTTTCACTGAGAAATATTCACTAATTACAGGCAGTCCCCGGTTTATGACGGGGGTTCCGTTTTTACGCCGCGTCGCAAACCGAAAATCGTTGTAAACTGAAAAATTGTCGAAAATCGTCAAAAATCCTAAGAAAACCTGACTTTTAATGCTTTGGGTGTATTGAAAATGATGTAAACTGCATTTTTATTGAGATTTTCATAAAAAAAACCTCCAAAGTTTGATTATTCTGCCGTTTTGGAACCATATTTCCTCCGTCGGATCAGCGTACGACACGTCGTAACCCTGGAACATGCGTCGTAAACCAGGAAATAATTTTTGATGAATATATTTGAAAAGCGTCGTAACCTCGGAACGTCGTAAGCCGGACCCGTCATAAACCAGGGACTGCCTGTATTGTATTTTCATGGCATTTTCATGACTTACTGCACTCTTTGTGATAAAACTATTCAAGTACTCAGGTTGTGCTCGAGTTCTGATAGTTCACCTTACGATAATTTGATTTTGCAATGGGGTAAGCAATTAATACCGATACGACAATGTTTATAAAATATTTTTAAATTTTGCACGGGCTCAGGCAGCGAGAGAGACCAAATTACAGTAGACCAACTTCTTTTCCTCCAACCCTTTATCCCAACTTCTAGTTAAAAAAGTAACAGAGAATGGTAAAAGTATTGTTAGTAACGTTATACTCTTGCGTAAATGCGTACAGCCATAAACAACCGACCGAGAAACTGTTGTTTGTTTATCACCGAATCTAACAACAACAGCTCTTTTGCTTGTGTTTCGACCATCGTACGGTAATCCACAATTACCGTAGGTTATACAGTGAACCCCCGTTTCGCGGGGATGCGTCCCACACACCCCCGCAAATAGCTAAAATCCGCGAATACTTAGAACCCCTCTAAAAACACTTAGAACTGCCCATTTTGATAGTTTAAACACAGAAAAGCCCTGTAAAAATGCATATACCTGTGATAGTTTTATCACAAAAAGTGCATGTATTCATGAAAATTATATGAAAATACAGTAATTAGTGAATATTTCTCAGTGAAAAATACCGCGAATGGACGAATTTTCCGCGAATAATGGCTAGATAAGTTCCACAGAGAAACCCGCGAATGCGTGAGTCCGCAAATCATGAGAACGCGAATACGGGGGGTTTATTGTAGTGCAAATGACATCAAGTAGAATAGGACTGATATATTTTTACATTGTACCCTTATTCGGTATGGATAAAAGATCGGCAAGGAAATATACTGCTAAATTTATGCAGCAAGTTGTAGCCGAAGCTGAGAAAACAATATTGAAGCTGCTAATGGCTATATCGTGCATCGGCAACATGGATGAAACTTGATTGTAATTAAAATGGGAGAGAAAGTATTTTAATCAAAACGACTGGGCATGAGAGAACACATTACTGTTTTTATACGCCGATAAACGATAAATACGTAAAGCTCGTATTATGATGAAATCAAGTGAAAATGGTGAATGGAATCTTGAATTTTTTTTACACAAAACAAACGTCCCCAAACAGCCATTGTCATCTATTAACAAAAATAAAAGATAAATTAGTTTCACAGTGAGACGTATTTTATTTATATTTCGACTTTAAAAACACTTCATATAATGAAAAATAACCTTGCTCCATATAAATAAAGTATCTAGAGATTCATTTACATTAACTACAAGCAAGAAAAGCGCTCTGAACTGAATTAAATATGGCGAAATAAACACCGCATAAATGATTTCCAAACCAAAACATTGATCGCTATGACCGCAATTTATAATACAAAAGCAATATAAGAATATACACAATATTATGGGATACAGTAAATTAAGGCATAACATTTTAAAAGATCCATGGAAAAGGTGCATATTCATTATGTTGACGTTTGTATATTACGATATGTGAATATAGAACAGTATAATCCATGGCGAGTTGGTTAAGGCAGCATCCTCAGACTTCTTAGAGGTTTGGCGCGGGTTCAAATCCGCAACTGACCGGTCAGAAAGGCGGACACTTTGCTATCGTGTAGACACCCGGGATTATGTATGTAATAATCGGATAGGCTTGCTTAAAAGCAAATGGGTGTTACAGACCTATTACACACACAAACAAAGCCACTCCAACATCTTCTAAAAACATAACAGATACCTCCACGAACGACTCTTACGCTGCTGTGAGAAAGAGCACTGGTGAACTGGTACAATACATGTACACAATACCGGGTCAAGCGATGTCAGGCAGGGCAGCCGATCGGGACTACAAAGTCTACCCCAAAGCCAAATCAAAGTCCTTCAAAAAAAGAAGGCATCACGGCGACCCCATATAAAAATGGGAACAAGCTGGGAAGAAGAAGCATAATGTAGGCTACGCTACCGTATATGTATACAATATACCATAGTGTAGGCTAAGCTAATTCTTGTTTGTTATTCAATTTCGCTTTGCATTAAATTGCCATAAGTCACTTTGCATGAACCTCCAGAATTAGCTGATATTAATAATCACTGTACCGTGTATGTATAGAGTATACTTTATAGTGTAGGCTAGGCTACCATATATGTATACATGGTACCAAATACCTTAGTGTAGGCTAGGCTATGTTCGAGATACGTTTTGGTATTTCTTACGTTTTTTCCAACAAACAATGGGTTTTTTGGAACCTAACTCCATTGTAAGTAGGATAAACCTGTATAAGCATTTTTAGATTGTTTTGGTGTCTGTCTGAATTATCAAAATAGGCAGCTCTAAGTGTTTTTTCTAAGTACTCGCGGATTTAAGCTATTTTGGGTGGGGATGTGGTAAGCATACCCCACGAATATGGGGGTTTTACTGGATTTTTATTGTCCGGCAAGGTTGAAACTCAATAAACCCATATTAAAATGAGAGGCCATGAGTGATATTTGGTGATACACTTCCCGTATATCACCACACCTCAAGAGGTGGCAGGGAGCTATTTGCCCATTAAGGATTGAGCATGAGCGTGATAGAACATTTGAAGTACACCCACTTGCTTCGAATGTGAGCGATAACTATTTGCTGATTAAGAATGGAGAGAGTGCACTAGACAGTTTTATAATGGCTGGCGGTGTTCAGTCATATTGTTTTGTCCGTGAGAATGCAAGACGTTTGCTGGTTAAATGTCCTGTTTTGGGGGATCTTTGGAATCGCTCCCTCTCTCGGAATCGAGGTGAGGATTCTTGGTGGAGAGGTGATGTGTGATAGCTGTAGTATTGCAAGTTTGTTTTGGAATCAGACCTTTTAAACATCTGAATGATTAAAATATTCACATATTTTGTTGACATTTATGATGGTTCTTTGCATGTGCTAGACCTCTGAAAAGGTATAACTTTGGTAATTATTCCTTTTGTTTGCTGTAGTTCTTTTGTTGCATAGCTATACAATTTTCTTTTTGCACACAATAATTTTTACTTGGTAGATAATCGATGCCAGTGGCTTTTTATATCATAAAAATTGCAGAGGCCAGTCAGTCATCTTGAAATTGGAATCATTCCTTGGAGAATCTAAAGTTTGCTGCATAATAATCTAAAACATGGCTTTGTGTAGTAAGAGTATTTTCTGTGCATAGCTAGAGAAGGTGGGTTTAAGCTGTAGGATTAATTCCAAAATAATTTTCCAGATAGTGAAAGAAATGGACGGAAATTTTCCTAGTGACAGGGATTCCTTGATTAGAGACCTTCCAGGGGTTGGAAGGTATACAGGCAGTGCTATAGCTTCCATTGCCTTCAATAATTCGGTTGGTGTTGTGGATGGTAACGTCAACAGGCGCTGGCACGAATCAGAGCCATTGGTTCTGATCTCTCAGATAAGGTAAAGTATCTACACTTTTTGCATTGCACTATCTCATCTCATCTGTACAGTGTTATTGGTGGAGGAAATATATGATAATTTTTCATAAAAATCTTAAAAGGTTTAGATCTGGTCAGTTGTATACTGTGGGAACACGGGATAAAATTATATGTATAAGAGTTGCATACTAATGTCAGGTCCATGTATTGTCGTCATTAACCTTTTACATCAGACTTTCCTTGAGCTACCACTCTGCTGGTCGCGAGTTCGAATCTCCGACCGGCCAGTGAAGAACAAGAGGAATTTGTTTCTGGTGATAGAAATTCATTTCTCGCTAGGTAACCAGTTGGTTCTAAGCCACGTAAAAATAAATCTAATCCTTCAGGCCAGCCCTAGGAGAGCTGTTAATTAGCTCAGTGGTCTGGTTAAACTAAGTATACTTAACTTTTTTTTCTCTGTGAGGGGTTAAAAAGAAATAGCTCTCTACTCAGCTGTCTTTGTACATTATGGTTGAATTCCCTTATGGTCTAGGTCCTCATCTATGCCCTTTCTTTAGAATTTGCAAGACCTTCTTACTTATCCCCTTCAGTGTAGCTGTGGTGATGGGCCTCTTGAACGTCAAAAATTCATTCTTGTGTTGAGTTCATGAGGCCTACATATCAAATATCTTTGGATTGAATATATTGACTTTTCCACCATCGAATGTAGTAAGAGGTAGTCTATATTTGAAACCAATAGTGGGACCAGTGGTAGGACATCACCCACCCGAAAATATTGAGTTCATGAGGCCTACATATCTAATATCTTTGGATTGAATATATTGACTTTTCCACCATCGAATGTAGTAAGAGGAGTCTGTATTTGAAACCAATAGTGGGACCAGTGGTAGGACATCACCCACCCAAAAATATTGAGTTCATGAGGCCTACATATCAAATATCTCTGGATTGAATATATTGACTTTTCCACCATCGAATGTAGTAAGAGGTAGTCTATATTTGAAACCAATAGTGGGACCAGTGGTAGGACATCACCCTCCCAAAAATATCAACATTCTTGTAATGCTGATGGTCCCATCAGGTGACTTCGTTCGACAGCAGTGCCGCACTAATTTATGTTGGTGTCATCCCTTAGGGAAGGGTAAAGATTGGAGATTAAGGAATCAGCTCTCACTGGTTTCATTAATAGACAAATTGGTTATTAATACCAGTTGATGATAATACCTGTGCAGTGGACCCCTGGTGGATTGTGGTTCAGTTAGCCGTAGGTTTTTCTGTGGAACGTATCTCTAAATATGTCATGGAAAATTCACTAATTCACAGATTTTTGTAGAGCAATATTCACTAATTACTGTATTTTCATTTTATTTTCGTGACTACATTTTTTATGATAAAAAAATTATTTACTAATTTTCAAATTTTAACCCTTAAACGCCGAGCCTCTATTTACAAATGTGTCTGCCGTATGCCGGCGGGGTTTGAGAGTTAGCGCCAAAGAGGAAAGAAAGTTTTTTTAAATCACAGCACTCTTAGTTTTTAAGATTAAGAGTTCATTTTGGCTTCTTTTTTTTGTCATTGCTTGAAGTTTGTTATGCAACCATCAGAAATGAAAAAATATCATTATCATACATAAATATTGGAATATATGACAGCGTGAAAAAAATTCATATATAATTGTATACAAATCGTGCTGTGAGCAAAACATTTAAAGCTAATGAGTTATTTTTTTTTCGTTGTATTGTACACTAAATTGCAATGATTTTGGTATAAAACAAATTGTAAAACGATCAAAGCAACACAGAGAAAATATTATCACAAAATGATGCATGAATTCGTAACGTGCAGACGTAAGAAAAAGATTTTTTTAAAAATTCACCATAAATCGAAATATTGTGCTAGAGACTTCCCGTTTGTTGCAAAATGAAGGTAATTGATTGAATATTACTTGACTGTAAGTGTTTTAGCTTACAATTGCAGTTTACGACCATTTCGGTCGAGTTAAAAGTTGACCGAAGGTCGAATTTTTTCTATTTATTGTGATTTATATGAAAATATTTCAAAACTGATAAAAGCTACAACCATGAGTTATTTTTTTTGTATTCTACATGAAATTGTGCACATTCTCATGTACAAAACTTTTATGTAACGCCTAATAGAAAACGGTGCGAAAATTACGACAAGGTGATTAAAGAAATTCTGAGATTTTCAGCGAGTTACAAGGCATGGAGGTAAGGAAAAAGTTTTTTCAAAATTCACCATAAATCAAATATTGTGCTAGAGACTTCCCGTTTGTTGCAAAATGAAGGTAAATGATTGAATGTTACTAGAATGTAAGAGTTTTAGCTTATAATTGCATTTTTCAATCATTTTGGTCGAGTCAAAGTTGACTGTAGGTTTAAATTTTGGCACTTATCGTGATTTATATGAAAATATTTCAAAACTGATTTACAACCATGAGTTATTTTTGTTGTATTCTACATGAAATTGCGCACATTTTCATGTAGAACACTTTTTATGTAATGCCTAATAGAAGACGGTGCGAAAATTACAACAGTGTGACTAAAAAATTCTGAGATTTTCAGCCGAGTTATGCCGGAGGTAAGGAAAATTTTTTTCAAAAATTCACCATAAATCAAAATATTGTGCTAGAGACTTCCTGTTTGTTGCAAAATGAAGGTAAATGATTGACTGTTACTAGAATGTAAGAGTTTTTTTTTACAATTGCATTTTTCGACCATTTATTAGTCAAAGTTGACTGCAGGTTTAAATTTTGGCACTTATCGTGATTTATATGAAAATATGTCAAAACTGATAAAAGCTACAACCATGAGTTATTTTTTGTTGTATTCTACATGAAATTGCGCACATTTTCACATATAAAACTTTATGTAAAGGCTAATAGAAAACTGTTCAAAAATTACGACAGTGACTAAAGAATTTCTGAGATTTTCAGCTGAGTTACTGTGCGCGGAAGTAAGGAAAAAGTTTTTTTCAAAAATTCACCATAAATCGAAATATTGTGCTAGAGACTTCCCGTGTATTGCAAAATGAAGGTAAATGATTGAATGTTACTCGAATGGAAGAGTTTTAGCTTACAATTGCATTTTTTGACCATTTCGGTCGAGTCAAAGTCGACTGAAGGTTGAAATTTTGGCACTTATAGTGATTTATATGAAAATATGTCAAAATTGATAAAAGCTACAACCATGAGTTATTTTTTGTTGTATTCTACATGAAATTGCGCACATTTTCACACATAAAACTTTATGTAAAGGCTAATAGAAAACTGTGCAAAAATTACGACAAAGTGACTAAAGAATTTGTGAGATTTTCAGCAGAGTTTGCTGATGCTTTCTTTTGGGATAAGAAAGAAATTCGTGCATGCGCAGCTGGGTCACGCTTGTAAACAAAACAACAGCGTGATCCGTGAACTCCCAGCATCCCTCAAGGCGCGATTTAAAATTTTTCGCAAACGAGGCCTATAAGTATTTTTCCGCGAATATTTAAAAAAACTTTTTGTAGTCGACATATTTTACGTCCACTTGGCACCCGACAGACAATTTAGGTCGACGTAAATTATGTCCAGTCGGCGTTTAATGGTTAAAGTGATAGCAGGAAACAAAGGATTTACCTCAGAAGATCCCATAAGCCAAGCTTTAATATTAAAAGAAGCTAAGATTGGCCCTTCTGACCTGGAGGTTATCTCTCCTGCCCAACAAACCAATGGTAACCACTCACTCACCACAAGGGTTAATCCCACTGACCATCAGATCAGGATATCAGACCGACAGGAGGGTATTAACAACTCTCAAGAGAATGGAAACCAGGACAGCCATCCTATAAAGGACAGCGCAGGGAGAAGAAGTTCCAGAAGATTGCTGGGCCTTGAACCAGCCTGACCACCTTCACATCTCTTGAAAAAAGGTCACAGTTAGGACCTGAAAGTACTCGAGATTCGAGTCACATGTAAATATTTACAAGTAAACAAGTTTTGCACCAGAATCTTATGGGTTTCTCTTTCCATCTTCAGAAGAAAACTGAAAGAAGTTTTTGTTTGGTTCATTATTATTATTATTATTATATTTTTTTTTTTTGTCTATCACAGTCATCCTATTTGACTGAGTGGTTTTTATAGTGTGGGGTTCCCACTTATAGTGTGGGGTTCTCGCTTTTATAGTGTGGGGTTCTCGCTTTTATAGTGTGGGGTTCTCGCTTTTGTAGTGAGGGGTTCCCGCTTGCATCCTGCCTCCTTAGGAGTCCATTACTTTTCTCACTATGTGCGCTGTTTCTGGTAGCACACTTTTCTGCACGAGTCCTGGACCTACTTCAGCATCTAGTTTTTCCAGGTTCCTTTTCAGGGATCTTGGGATCGTGCCTAGTGATCCTAGGATTATGGGTACAATTTCCACTGGCATGTTCCATATCCTTCTTATTTTGATTTTCAGGTCTTGATACTTATCAGTGTTTTTTCGTTCTTTCTCATCTACACTGGTGTCCCATGGTATTGCAACATCAATGAGTGATACTTTCTTCTTGAATTTGTCAGTTGTCAAGTCTGGTCTGTTGGCACTTAACACTGTTAAGGTGGGGCTCCTCAGTGATGCACCCTATAAAATGACATGGCTTTATTAGGTAACACTCCTGCTGAGGTCAGCACAAGTCAGTCCTTGGTGTATACAACACGTGAATCTAAGCAATGGATTCGTAGATCAAATAAAAGCCATCATATTGAAACGTCCCTTTTCATAAAAAAGAAAATGACAGTATATTTTTCTTATGCAACACAACCGATTCATTTTGGGGAAACGTGATAGGAAGACATAAACATCATCTCGGGATTTTTCAAAACCTGAAACAAACTTAAGAATACTGTATGAGTGTGACATAATTCACAGCTGAGTATACTGAATCACTGCAAACATTAATACATGATCATTGTACATGCAGTGCTTCAATTTCAGCTCAAATGTCTTCTCGGTAGCGTATGGGCTTTACAGTGTTTCGTTTGGGTCTTCCACTTGGAGCAGAGGCTTTGGGATGCCTAACGGGTGATGATGGTATCACCGATTCCATTTCAGGTAGATGATGTCTCATGCTCATCAGAGCTGACAGATTTAGGAAGTGCTTTGTTATTGCCTTGCACGTGTAATTCTAATAGCCACAATGCCCTCTTAACTTCTCGAATTCTTCGCGCTTTTTTGGATATGTTTGTAACTACAAAGCCGTAACATCCAAACACAAGAAATTGAAGAGACTTGTGACTGCCGGTCGCGGGAGACGAACCCGTGTCACCTTAACCACAAGGAGGTCATGTTGCCGACCTGACCATGAGAAGGACAGTTGCATCAGTATCAGTGCCATTGGCTGGTAGCTCCCTGAATGTAAGTTGTTTTACGGCATTCCTTGAAAGTCCCTTCAAAAACTTCTGGTTTCTTCTTATTTCACTGCCATCTGGGGTAATTAAGGTGTACAACCTGTGTTCAGGATTTTCAACTTTATAGCAGCAGGAAACCAATTCTTGCCATCTTGCACAAGAACCTTCGTACCAGGTAACAACTCGCTCAACTCTGAACGTGCATGAAGGTCATAATTGCTTTGAGAATTGTTGCTGGTCTGCTGTAGCTTGAAGTGATGATCTATGAGATCAGGAGTTGTCTCCACTTTAACAGGAAGGCTATTGGACATCTCCCTTCTGAATAAAAGTTCGGCAGGACTTTTCATTCCATTAGGAAGAGGGCACGCTCTGTATGCTAGTAGGGCTTTGCGGATATTGGAGCCAGACTTTTCTCAATATATACTACACCTACCATCCTCTTGACAAATCCATTAGATTGAGCATACCTTGGGCTGCTGGTGATAGGAACAATATCCCATTCTTCAGCAAACCTCTTGAATTCAGCAGATGAATATTGGGGTCCATTGTCAGAGTACAGGACCTGGCATGGGCCATGGACGCTGAAGAGTTCTTCCAGAAAATTTATAACAGCTCTCAACGCGGTATCTCGGCCCAGCTGCTTAATAAAAGGCATTTTACTGAAATGGTCAGCTATAATGATATCATTCTGGTTATCCGATTCGAAAAGATCTGTGGAAATAAACTGCAGTGGGAGACGGGGAGCTGCATGTGACAGCATAGGTTTATTTGGGTATTTTCTGGCATTGAACAGGCATTCCCAACAACCACCTATGTGTTCAGCAATGTCCTTAAAACATGCCATTCCAATAAAGGCATTCCTTTGCTCTAGATGTTCTTCATGTATTCTCTTCAAATATTCAGTCTTCATTGATAGTGGGACTAATAGACGTTCTCCAAAGAATATAACATCATCTTCAACAGATAAGAAATCCTTCACTGAAAAAGATTGATGAATCGACTTTGGCAGACTTTTGGCTGACTCAGGCCGACCACTTATCACTTGCCCTCGGAGTATGGAGAGCTCGTAGTCTTGGTCCATAGCTTATTTGACTCTTTCTAACTGTCTTTGTTAGATCTGTATGAGATGAATGGCTTGTTCTAGCTGGACTTTTGCTCCAGGTGATGGCTGGACTCTTGTTAAATAATCTGCAAAAATTAAGTCTTTTTCCTGGTTTGTACTCAATGGTGACACCATACGATTGAATATGGAGCAACGTGCGTTGGAGCCTTGGAGGAGTGTGGCTAAGGTGCTTGAGATGAATGCTTTCCAGTGGTTTGTGATCACTGATCACAGTAACAGCTTTACCATATACAGAACGATGAAAATGTTCCAGTGCAAAAACAACACTTAGCATTTCTCTCTCAATATTAGCAGAACATGATTCTGCTGGTATGAGGGACTTGAGGCAAAAGCAACTGGGCCTCCCATCTAATGGATTTGTCAAGAGGATGGCAGGTGTAGTGAAAAATATATTGAGAAAAGTCAAAATGTCTGGCTCCAATAGCCACAGAGCCCTGCTATCATGCAGAGCATGTATCCTCTTTCTAATTGAATGAAAAGTCCTGCCGAACTCTTATTCAGGAAGAAGATATCCAATGGCCTTCCTGTTAAAGTGGAGACAACTCCTGATCTCACGGATCATTGCTTCAAGCTACAGGAGACGAGCAACAATTCTGAAAGCAATCATGACCTTCATACACGTTCAGAGTTGAGTGAGTTATTACCTGGCATGAAGGTCCTTGTGCAAGAGCGGCTCCCAGCCCATGCTGCGAGGCATCCGCTTCGAGAGTAACAGGACTTGTTGTATCAAAATAATGTAGTGTCATATCAGAATGAACTGCTTCCTTGAGTTCATCAAACGCTCTCTGATGGTCAGTGGTCCTTTCATATGGGACTTCATTCTTGAGTAACTGCCTTAAAACCTTAGCTTTCTCTGCCATCAGGGGTACAAGAGGACTTAGATACTGTACGAGACCTAGGAAACTTTGTAGTTCCCTCACGCTTGATGGAGGGGGTCGTCGATTGATTTCGTCACACTTTGCAGGGTCTGGTTGCATGCCATTCTTTGACCATTCAAAACCTTAAAAATTTGTGGTTTGTCGTCACACATGATGTAGGGGCTTTCTTCTCTCACACAATTAGAGCAGGATATTGGGAACAAATCTGAAGGTTATTAAATGAAACGCTGACTTTCCTTAACCTAGTTTATTACCTTAATATTACAGTGGTCTGAGACTTTCAAACAGAACTATACCTAACTTAGCCCATACCTAACTTAGCCTAAGTTAATACTATAGTTCATCAGAACTTATCCTGTATTCCATCTTAATACTACAAAAAAAAAAAAGAGCAAAATACTTCAACTGCATACGGTACCAACCAAACTGTATAAACAAAAGATATTAGATTAATAGTCTGGTGCAAATGGTCAGTCTTAATACTATGTAGAGTTGAAGATAAATCTTAATCGAGTGTACATGGAATTTTCCATTACTGATTTAGTATACAACCTCACTGTCAGCCTGACTCGCACTGATTCGCCTCACAATGGTTTCAATTTCCTTGGAATATATCTCTTTCAATAGTCACTTGATATGTTTTCTATTATCAGTTCATAGCGGAACTAGAATAAATCAGACTCTAGGTTCCCACAACTTATATCAAGACAATTTATAATACAGTTCACACAACTGATTTGCATACTAAGTTTTCCATATTTCCAATAAAAATGTTTGGTAAAACACCAGTTTTCATCTTGCCCCATTGCCCAGTTAATGACCACGTAACAGCAGGGCAAGCATTCGACTATGGGCATCCAGGTGAAGGGGAGTCCACTCTACCCTACCACTCTCAAGCAAACTGCAAGTAAAAAAAAAAAAAAATGAGAACATACATCAGACGTTCATAACAAAAACTCAAAATAAACAATAAAAAATATCACAAAAACAAAACAATCAATTCACACAAATCATCTTTCATCATACAAACCCAAACTTAGCCTACCACAATGATACTTCTCAGCCCGAAAAACAAGGCCTTCTTCAATGGCCACCTTCAGTAGCTTATGAAGATCATAATCATGTTCCTGTATGTCTCTTCCAGAAACTACAATGTCATCAGCTATACCAATTACTCCCTCTCCTACTTTTCCAAGAATCTTATCCATCCGACACTGAAAGTATCTTGTGAAACACTACCAAGAATCTTATCCATCCGACATCGAGAGTATCTTGTGAAACACTAAGTCCAAAAGGCAGATGGAGGAAACACTACTTCCCAGCTGGACTCTGGAAAGTGCAAAGTTTACTGCTCTCTTCATAAAGATTGATTGATCAATAGCTGTTTTTGGCATCCAACTTCAAATAAAGGACACTTCCTGACATTTTGTGTGTTATTTCATCTAAAGTGGGTGTCTTATGATAAGTCCTCTTCAGTGCAACATTGAGGCGCTTGGGATCAAGGCATACTCGCAGTTCTCCAAATGTCTTCCTCGTAAAAGCTAATGCGTGTATCCACTCAGACGTCTCGTCCTCCGGACGCTTCTTCACAGCACCCATATCTTCCAACTCTTGTATTTTTGCAGTTGTCTCATCTCTTAACTGAATTGGGTACTTTCTGGGTAGAACAGCTACAAGACAAGATTGGGGTCAATGTGGTATTCACCTTTCATCTCACCAATTTCTCCAAAACATTTTGGGTACAAATTGCACATTGCTTGTACATCAGGTATAGGAGCAGGCCTTGAGGTTTCAGGCTCCTCCTTGACACTCAATATATTCTTGCTTTCCTTTATAGCTATAATTCCTAGTCTCTCACAGGCATCATGACAGAGTTGCTGGTCCATTGGTACCAGTGGCATAAAAAAGTAAATTGACAACTGGGGATTTATCCAGACATGTTGGTATTTCTATAGTTCCATATGCATGAATGTTTGTATTCCCCTTTTGAATTAGTAATGGCAGCTACATTTACTTCTGAAGAGTCTTTAGATCCACAATTCAGTGGTATGTCATCAAAATGGATTTCCTGGTTTCTTCAGTCAACCTTAAAAATACTTTTCTCAAAAGTTTTAGGGGTTTGCCCTAGTGGAGAGCTGTTAATCATTTGCTCATTCAGTGGTTAGTTAAACTAAGATATACATTTATCTTTTACTTGGTTGCTGTGGACTTGAGTCATCAAATTTTCTGGTATTTCTTCAGTCACCACGTAAAAATAAACCTAATCCTTCGGGCCAGCCCTAGGAGAGCTGTTCATCAGCTCAGTGGTCTGGTTAAACTAAGATATACTTATCTTTTACTTGGTTGCTGTGGACTTGAGTTTTTCTGGTCTTTTTCTTGGACCTGTCTCTGGATACTTTGTCGTCGGGAGAGCAAACGACTTTTGTATCCCGACAGACACCCTCAAAGTGATTCATCCGACTGCATTTCCGGCACTTCTTCCCATAGGCGGGACATCTCCTGGGGATGATGGAATCCACAATACCTGCAGCTCTTCTGCTGCACTTGATGGCATCTCTTTTTATAGCATTCACTGACGTGCTTTTCTCAACAGTGAAGTACTGTATTAGAGAGTGTTGCTTGGAAATTCTGCGCTGTCTCAATAGCATCATTGAGGGTTAGTGCATTCCCCTTAGAGATCGTCTTCCTCTGTGCTTCGGACCACTTGATTCCCTTTATCAGTTGGAACGTTATTTGTTCATTCTCAGTATTTGCGAACATAGTCTTCAACTGGTTCTGACTCGCCCTGAGACATCGATGCCAGTTCTAACCTCATCACCCATTTACTCTGTGTGCCTACCAGATGATCAGCAAACTTCCTAGAAATAACATGTGGATCTTTCTTTTGAGTATCAGTCAACTACCAAGAATCCCATAACTGCTTTCCTCGTGAACCGACAGAAAGCTTTATATAGCGCCATTGATTTTCTGCTTCGGCCATATTGATAAACAGGTAACTTTCGAGGAAATCCTTCCATTCATTAAAAGCACAGATTTGGTCCACCTGCGACCAGACCAGTTTAGGCATTTCCACACTGGTAGTCATAATTGCTTATGCACCCTTATTCACAAGTATTGTAAAGACAGAAAAATTTGCTTTTATCTAAGGCACTTTTCCATGAAAAATGTTATAGCAATTATCATAATCTTGAAATTATACCCTGTTCTCCATAAGAGCCTCGTTCATAATTCTACAACTCCTCAAACTCTGAGCAGATACATAATACTGTATAATACAAAAAAAAAATTACCATGACCTTGCTGTCATATACGTACATTAATATTGACTCAAAAATTATTTTGTTGTAGGCATCAACACAATCAAGAAAATAAATTCTCAGAGAATATCAGTTATAAGGGCAATACCAGCTTACATGAGCTGAATAACAGCAGAATCTCAAAATATGCTAGGCTGTACTGTACAGCTATTCAGTATCATTCAAAGCATTAAAAAAAAAATCATTCACATTGTACCTCTCTAGTTATTACGTAGCGTAAATTATCAGTCAATAAATACGGTAATTGTGGGAGAGAACAGGTGGCTATTTATTAATTACGAAGGCTACTTAAAAAACTTCATCCTGGCACTATCAGTAATGCTATCACACATCGGCATTCATCGTACATCTGCTACCCATTGTACGTCGTGGGTAATCATCATACGTTGGCAGCGCAAAACACTGGCGGCGTCTTTGATACTTCGGAGGCTGTTTAGGGTACCCCTAATGTCGATAATCACTGCACAAAGTTGCAAACTGGAATTATCAAACCTGGATCAAGGTTATATCCTCTTGATGATCGCAGTCTTTCACAGATGTCGAAAGTGATGATCATCGGAACATTTCTACCCACCAAAACAACTTGGAGACTTGATGCAGTCAGGCTCAATACAACAATTTTAGCCACTTATCTTCAAAATCTGGTGCTGATTCTTTCTGTATATACGTTCTTGAAAACTTACCTCCGCTGCCACCATTTTAAGGTGGGGTTCCTCAGTGATACACTCTATAAAATGACATGGCTTTATTAGGTACTGCTCCTGCTGAGGTCAACATGAGTCAGTCCTTGGTGTATGCAACATGTGAATCTAAACAGTGGATTCGTACATCTAAATAAAAGTCGTCGTATTGAAACAATCACCCTATCTGTTATGATACCATAGTCTCAGAGGATCTTTGACAGATTGTTTTTTATCACTCCCTCAGGTTGGTGTTCATGCCACTTAATACTGCAAGCTAGCTGGTGCTTCTTGCACAGGCTTCAGCAGTGGAGGGCTTTTGCTACTGAATCATGCCTCTTTTTGTACTGGTTCTGTGCAAGCGCTAGACATTTGCTTGCTATGTGGTTCATGGTCTCATCTTTCATATGCACTTCCTGCATATGGGCAAGATGTTATTTCCATCTCTTGTTCTTTGAACATATTTGGTTCTTAGGGCCTGATCTTGTGCCGCTGTTAGCATTCCTTAAGTTTCCTTCTTGAGTTCTCCCCTCTTTAGCCATTGCCATGTTTCGTCGCTGGCCAGTTCTTTAGTCTGTCTCGTACTGTCCGTGTATTGGTTTGTTGTGCCATTCCTCTGTTCTGTTTTTCATTCTCCTGTCTCTATATATTTCTGGGTCTTCATCTACTTTTATCAGTCCTTCCCATGCACTCCTCAGCCACTCATCTTCACTGGTTTTCAGATATTGCCCCAGTGCTCTGCTCTCGATGTTGACGCAGTCCATATATGCTTAGTAACCCTCTCCCCCATTCCTTTTGGGTTAAGTATAGTCTGTCTGTATTTGCTCTTGGGTGTAATGCTCTGTTTATTGTCACGTGTGTCCTAGCTTTCTGGTATATGCTGCAGAGTTCAGCCTTCATCCACTCCACTACTCCAGTGCTGTATCCGATTACTGGTACTGCCAATGTGTTTATGGCTTTCATCATGTTTCTGGCATTGAGTTTTGACTTGAGTATTGCCTTAAGTCTCTGCATACAGTATATGCTTTCCTGATTATGTCCTTCATCTCTTGGTGTTTTATACCCTCTCCTAATATTCCCAGGTATTTTTATCCTGTCTCATCAATGTGTTGGATGCTATTCCCATCTTGGTAGCTTTATCCCTTCAGTCCTTGTCACTTTGCCTTTTTTGTATGTTGACCAAGAGACATTTTTTCTGTTCCAAATTCCATCCTGATGTCCCCAAATACAATCCTTCCAGTCTGGGTTAGGTATCTATTTCCCTGATGCTCTTACCAAACAGCTTGATGTCGTCCATGAACATCAGATGGTTAATTCTGTTGCCTCCTTTCTTGAGTTGGTACCCAGCATCCATCTTCTGCAGCACTTTTGTCATGGGGATCATGGCTACTATGAAGAGTAGTGGGGACAGTGAGTCGCCTTGAAAGACCCCTCTCCTGATGTTAACCTCTGCTAGTCTTACTCCAGAGCTTGTAAGTACTGTATTCCAGTTGCACATTCTACTTTTTAGGAAGCTGATGGTGTTTGCCTCTTCCCCATGTATTTTCAGACATTCTATTAGCCACGTGTGTGGTATTATGTCGAAGGCTTTTTTGTAGTCAATCCATGCCATGCTTAAGTTGGTTCTCCTTCTCTTACTATTCTTCATTACCATTTTGTCTGTCAGGAGCTGGTCTTTTGTGCCCCTGCACTTCCCTCTGCAGCCTTCTGTTGGTGGGGGATGGCGTTTGTATCCTCATGACAGTTGTATAGCCTTTCGCTGATGATACCTGTTAATAACTTCCACATTATTGGTAGGCAGGTGATAGGCCTGCAGTCACTTGCTATATTTCCCTCGTTCTTGTCTTTCTGTACTGGGGATGTTCTCCCTGTGGTCATCCGTTTGGGTGCATGGAGGTTTGTGATACAATGCTGGAGTTGTTCTGCTGTTCGTGGGTGTAGGGCCTTGGAAGTTATCGAGCCAGTATCCATGGACTTCATCGGGACCTGGGGCTTTCCATTTTGGGCATTGTCTTTAGTTGGTGTGTGACTGTGTCTGTCGTGATCTCGGTGAATCTTTGTTTTATTCCCCCCATTTCTTCTGCCTTGATTTCCTGGAGCCAGGTTGCATGTTTGTTGTGTGATACCGGATTGCTCTGTATGTTTTCCCAGAGCCTCTTACTTGGTTCTTAGTTGGCTGTAGTAAACCCCCCCCGTATTCGCGTTCTCACGGTTCACGGACTCACTCATTCCTGGGTTTCTCTGTGGAACATATCTAGCCATCATTCGCGGAAAATTCGCCCATTCGCGGTATTTTTCACTGAGAAATATTCACTGATTACTGTATTTTCATGTAATTTTCATGTATAAATGCACTTTTTGTGATAAAATTGTAAAAATATTCAGGTATAAGCATTTTTACAAGGTTTTTCTTGGTTTAAGCTATCAAAATGGCATTTCTAAGTGTTTTTAGAGGGGTTTTAAGCAGTCGCGGATTTGACCTATTCGCGGGGGGGTGTGTGGGACGCATCCCCCGCGAATACGGGGGCTCACTGTATCTACAATAATAATATTGGCATGTTCAAACTTTGAAGTGTTCAACACTTGCTGTATATTTGTTGTGATAGCTAGTATAATCAAAAATATTATTATTACAGAGATTCCTATGATTATTGATTCTTAGGTGTCAGTGGGTCTAGTCTACCCAACATTTTTTTGCTTTTGTTCTTTTACACAATCATTAAAATGTCTTATACTTTTTATCTTTACACTTTCCATCATGTAGGTAAATGCTGGGTGGAGGGGGTGGAGGAATTTATAGAAGTAGAAGTAACAGGGTACTGAAAATGACAATTGGGTTAAGGATCAGACTGAACAAAAGGAAAGCAACAGTAATCTGAGTTGAATATTCAGCACAGTAGAACACTCAGAAAAAGAAGAACTAAAGTGGACATGCAAAATTAACTGGAACAACTGAAGTTCAATAATGATTAATTAGCATAAGATTTAACTGGCGTCCCACACCCCCCGTGAATAGGTCAAATCCGCGAATGCTTAAAACCCATCTAAAATCACTTAGAAATGCCCATTTTGATAGCTTGAATCAAGAAAAACCTTGTAAAAATGCTTATACCCGAGTATTTTAATAGTTTTATCACAAAAAGCGCATTTGTTCATGAAAAAATATATGAAAATACAGTAATTAGTGAATATTTCTCAGTGAAAAATACCGCGAATGGGCGAATTTTTCGCGAGTGATGGCTAGATATGTTCCACAGAGAAACCCGCGAATGCGTGAGTCCACGAACCATGAGAACGCGAATACGGGGGGTTTACTGTATATAAAGTAGCAAGCCAAATTATTATCAATTGTAGGCAAGTCACTATATAAGGAATGAGTAGCAAATGAAGAAGAACAAAGAGTAACATTGTAGAATATCAAGACATAAATGTAGCATTGAAAGTAAACGATATATGTAAAGACATTAGAGTAGAAGGACTAGTCACTATGTTGTGCTAAGCACATCACACATAAGCCAATAGCAAATATATAATGCATGTTAAGAAGGAATAGATCAAGGAAAATGATAAAGGTCAAGCAACAAATTTAAGTCAATTAAGTGTATATTATGTAGGAAAAGGGTAGCTCAATGAATAATTGAGGAAGTAGGTTAAATCATTTTGTAAAGGTAAATTGAAGATAGCGTGAAAATTATCGTAAAATAACCAACAGGAACAAAAAACCTGTAAGCACTAAAACATATAAGCCACAAGTGATGCATTTATACGTGGACTTTGGACCAGGTTGTAGTTTAAAATATAAGATATTTTCAAGAGTATGCAACCAATGCTAGAATATGCATCACATGGTTTTATATGTATATCGGCATGCATTTGCTCACACGTGTATTATAGCAAGGGGTGTCAACATTAGGGGCCTCAATGTCAGGATGTCACTGAATTTAAAATCAAATCAAAATTTCTGTAGCGTTGGGATGTTGATGGTAATTGCCTCTTCTCTAATACATTCTTGAAGAAAGTGAATTTCAGTTCTAGTGGTATTTAGGTAGCGTGATTATTACACAGAATACAGTGTTTTTGTACAAGTAGTGTTGTTTTTTGTAAATGACTTTGTTTATATAACTGATGATTCTTATCATTTAATTTGATTGTATAGCTTGTAAGACATGTGTTTTTTATGAGAGCACATGTTGAGTGAATGTGCGCAAGAGTTCATAAGAATGTCAAATTATTTTTGAACTTTGTTTTGGTGTCATGATCTTTGTTGTTGTGACACATGATTAACAATCAGAACAGCTAAAGAGTCTGTTCTTTTTCGTAACATTTAAATACCGTATTTTCTAATCTTCATCTCTCTTGTAACTTTTCATTCCCCCCTTTTTTTAATTACATATATGGATGAGTGAATGTTTTGTGAAAATTCATAGATCTTTTTCTTTTAAATAAGTTTTTCTGCTAATTACCCTACTTTTGTGATGTCATTATAAATAACTCAATCTATCAGTTGCCTTCACAATTTACATACAGTTGTGCTGCCTTAATAGGTAGATATATGGCACCTCCCATGCCATTTTGCATACTGTAGTACGAATTCTATTTTCAGTCAACGATAGACCACATGTGGCAACTAGCAGATGAATTGGTGGATCTGAAAAGACCAAGCGACTTCAATCAAGCCTTGATGGAGCTAGGAGCCACAGTTTGTACTCCCAAGGTAAGCACTGTAATCTAGTTTAATTACAAATCAAGCTGTACTGTAAGGTTGGAAAGAGAATGATCAATAAAATTTTCAATTGACAGTATTTAATGAAGGTTTTTGTTATTGAAATGATGTGGGTATCTTCAAGCTCTAAGCCATCAAGAAAGTTGAGAAGGCACGTTGGAGTTAAGGTACTGTTTGAGACTAATTTCAAGGGTTTATTTTATCTTTGTAAATATATCTTTTCAAGTAAGCTAGGTTGCACTTGTAACATCTTGCCATAACAAATTATTGCAGAACAAACCTTAGCTTAACAAAGGACTTCTGTCAAGGTAAACTGTAGGGAGTGTTTGCTGTGGTGATATACCAATTTTGAACTAAGTCCTGAATCAAACAAAGATTTCAGGACAATTTTAAGAAATTTGTTTGGGGTCTTTACTTTGACTTTACCTTGGAGTATAAAACGTGTCTGTCTTCATAAAAGAAACGACATGCCAGATTAGAACAAAATATGGCATCTTGAAGCAATCAAAGGTAGTAGAGAAATGCATGAATTTGTCAAACTCTGAACCTGCTCATAGCACGCATGCTGATGTCAAGTTACTGTTGATTTGATTTGATTTATGAAAGTTGGTCTGATGATCTAGAACTGTTTGGTTTTTTAGCACCGTGATGAAAAATGGTTAGAAGATAGTATGGATAAATTAATGACAAATAATTCAGTAATAGATAAAAATGACTCGAAGTTATAGAAAATGTCGGTAGATTCTAAAGTGTCCGTGATGTTGTTAACATATATGTTATTTATGATGTGTTCTATGGTATTTAAAATTTGATATTGCTATCTCTCATCTACATATGTCTTCAATCTACTAAGCCTACCGTGAAGCTCACAATTTCTCTGGTATGATGACGACCAAAAGTCTATCAATGGACAGATTTCTGGTATTCCAAATTCTTTTCAGAGACAGAATTTCATTTATTTTACCATTTTTTGTTTTACAAAAGACCAAATTGGCCATTTTGTCTCAGTATAAGGAGCAGAGGGATAATCAATACTATTTAGTTTGCTACATACAGGCAGTCCCCAGTTTACGACGGTTCCGGCTTACGACGTTCCGTGGTTACGACGCTTTTCAAATATATTAATCAGAAATTATTTCCCGCTTACGACGCATGTTCGGGGTTACGACGCGTCGTCGCCGATCCGACGGAAAGAAATTTGGCTTCCAAAACGGCAGAATAATCATAATTTGAAGGTTTTTTGATGTAAACTCAATAATAATGCAGTTTACGTCGTTTTCAATGCACCCAGAGCATTAAAAGTAAGGTTTTCTTATGATTTTTGACGATTTTCGACAATTTTCCGGTTTACGACGATTTTCGGGTTACGACGCAGCGCAAGAACGGAACCCCCGTCGTAAACCGGTGACCGCCTGTATTCCGCTTTTGCACCTGGTTGTTCGTTACCTCTCGATATCAGCATGGGTCAGACTCGGCAAAACTGGACTGATTTGTAATGGGATGCAAGCCAGTGTAGCCATCCCAAGATTTTCAGAATACAGGCAGTCCCCGGTTTACAATGGGGTTTCCGTTTTTACGCCGCGTCGTAAACCAAAAATCGTCGTAAACCGAAAAATCGTTGAAAATCGTAAAAAATCCTAAGAAAACCTTACTTTTAATGCTTTGGGTGTATTGGAAACGATGTAAATTGCATTTTTATTGAGTTTTTCATCAAAAAAACCTCAAAATTGTTATTATTCTGCCGTTTTGGAGCCATATTTCCTCCGTCGGATTGGCGTACAACACGTCGTAACCCTGGAACGTGCGTCGTAAACCGGGAAATAATTTTTGATGAATATATTTGAAAAGCGTCGTAACCTCGGAACGTCGTAAGCTGGACCCATTGTAAATCGGGGACTGCCTGTAGTTAGGTCAGGTAAAAAACCTGGCATTTCTCCCCTTCTCCAGGTCCTTCGCTGGTAATTTTCCTTACTCAGTCAATGGTTTTTTCCTCTGATGCTCTAGCTAGTACTAGTACAGTACTGAGACTTCCTCCTCGGCTCCACCTTCTGCTCCCCTTGTTGTTGAGGAAAAGCGTATTGAGAAGTCAGAGCAGGACATAAACCTTGTTTTAATCAGTAAAAGATTTCTCTGACATTAGGTTCGAGAACTGTCCTGGGTACCCCCATATTGTGCGATCGTTTTTGTGTTCCTTTGTAAGAAGTAAGATTTCGGTGCCCCTACCTGTCTGTAGCCTGAGTGTAGGGCTGCCCTGTCACAGTTGGAAGAGTCCACTGCCGGGGAACCAGGCCGGTTCTCGGGGTGATGTCGTTCTGTGTCCTCTGTTACCTGCCTCTCGTTTTTCATGCTCTGAGTTTAGTTTACAGTAATCCATTGGCCAAAAGATTGTTTTGGAAGATGTAAATCTTCACACTGTATTCAACTTCTACCGTCATTGGCATCTAGTAATGAGGTTGTTAGCACCGATAGGACTAATGATATAGGTGTAGACAGTGTTATTAATAATAATATGTCTGTACTGAGTTGTACTTATTCTGATGTTAAAGTCAGTCAGTTGTTTAACCAATCTCTTGTACATTTACTTATCACTCTAAATCCGTGTCTCCTATTCCTCTTTTTCCTGTTCAAGGCACTTTGTTTTATCTCGTGTACAGAACCTCAGTATTCACAGGGAACTTGTTGCCCATAGGGGGATGGTGCAATCTTTTGGGAGCTAGAATTCATTTCTTTTCAGTCGACTGGTCAAGTTGCCAAAATCTGTCAACAGTATTCAAAAGGCCGAGGATCTCTTGCCCCATCTGGCTCAATATCTGTGCATTTTGGTTTTCAGTAGACTTCCCTAACTCCTCCTCAGTCCATTCTTTATCTGGGGACGAAGGTAGACTCTTGCAATTTGCAGGATTTTTCTGTTGGAAGACGAACAGGCACTTCTTGCTTTTTCTCTAAGAGTTTTAATCCTTACGGAAGCTTCCTATGTGGTAATGGCTTTTCTTTATTAGGAAACATAGCTGCATTGGAGAATTTCTCAAAATAATCAGGCACAATTACAGTGCAGTCTAGGCATAATTAATTGAAACTTAGAGCAAGTGTTCCATAAAACTCAGTATTCACAAGGAGTTTGTTACCCATAGGGGATGGTGGTGTTTTTGGGAGCAAGAATGGTATTCCGAAGACCAAGGATCGACAAAAGCCCATAGGGTGTTTAATTAATGAAAAAAATGTTAAATATTCAATTTGTGAGTTTTATTTTTTTGTTAATTATGTATTTTTTGAGTATGTATGGAAAGGAGCAAATGTTTTTAATGTGTACATTTAAATTCCATCTTCATTCATTCTCCATCTAGCGAATGATCTATTTGGTCCCAGTTCGAAGCCTGTGGTCTAGACCTGGTATTTCATCCTAAGCCAGTGGTCTGGTTAAACTATCTTAATAATAATAATAATAATAATAATAATAATAATAATAATAATAATAATAATAATAATAATAATAATAATCACCCTTCCCCCTCAACCTCCTACTCCCCTTCCCCACCCCTCCCTCTCCTCCCTCTCCCTGAACGGGCTGGTGCTGCCATCGACTTTGCAGACCATTATTAGTGGTGTTAATTTAGCTGTGGGTATGGTACAGATATGGGTATGGGAATGGTATGGTATCAATATGGGTATGAGTATGGTAGGGATATGGGTATGGGTATGGTATGGATGTGGGTATGGGTATGTAATGGTTTTGGGTATGGGTATGATACAGATATGGGTTGAGGTATGGGTATTGGTATGGATATGGTACGGGTATGGGTATGGTACAGATATGGGTATGGGTAACAGTATGGATATGGTATGGCTATGGGTATGGTACAGATATGGGTATGGAATGGATATGAGTATGAGTATGGGTATGGGTATGGAATGGATATGGGTATGAGTATGGTACAGATATGGGTATTGGTATGGTATGGATATGGGTATAGGTATATTACAGATATGGGTATGGAACGGATATGGGTATGGGTACAGTACGGATATGGGCATGGCATGGATATGGGTATGAGTATGGTACAGATATGGGTATGGACCTTTTGTTAAAAATTAATAAACATAACTAAAATTCCAAAATGAATGTTTGTTTGTTTGTTTGCACACTGGAAGGTAAAAGTGGCTGGTTTTGCCCATAGAATTTTGCTGACTATTATTAGTAGGGTTAATTTAGCTGTGGGTATGGGTATGGTGCGGATATGGGTATGAGTATGGTATGGATATGGGTATGGTATGGATATTGGTATGGGCATGGGTATCATTATGGGCATGGGTATCATTATGGGCATGGGTATCATTATGGGTATGGGTATAGGTATAGATATGGGTATGGTATGGATATGGGTATGGTACAGATATGGGTAGGGGTATAGTACAGATATGGGTATGGGTAAGGAATGGATATGGGTCTGGTACAGACAGATATGGATATGGGTATAGGTATGGTATGGGTATGGGTATGGGTTTGGGTGTGGGCCTTTTATTAAAAATGTAGTAACAAAAAAATGACCCAACGGGTCATGGGTGTTACAGTCTTAATTCAAAATTATCACACACGTTGAATTTGCCTATGTGGTTTTGTTTTTCGCAATCGTTAACCTACCCTAAATAGTGAGCCTAAGTAGTTAAAATGTTTTCACCCACACACACACATGTATATGAATATATATATATATATATATATATATATATATATATATATATATATATATATATATATATATATATATATATAATATACTGTAATTTTATATGTGTATATATATATTTTATGTATATACAGGCAGTCCCCAGTTATTGGTGATTGGGTTTTATGGGGCTTGTCTGTCGACGAAAATTGGCGATTTTGGTGCCGATTTGCGTAATTTCTATTTATCAGCACTGATTATTGGTAATCGGCACCAATGTTTTTGTTTTTCGTTTTAACATGCTTTTTTTCCCCATTTTTTATATGGGGTAAGCACGATGCCTTCTTTTGAAGGACTTTGATTTATGGTGGGGTGGGCTGTAGCCTCGATTGGCTGCCCTGCCTGACATCGCTAGACCCGGTAACGAATGTGTATATGTATTGTACCAAATCCCCAGCTCCCTTTCTCCCAGCAGTGATAAGCCCTGAAAATCGCGATTTTTTCTTATATATATATATATATATATATATATATATATATATATATATATATATATATATATATATATATATATATATATATATATATATATATATATATATATATATATATATATATATTAATGTGTGTGTATATATACAGTATGTACATACATATATATATGTATATACTGTATATATGTACAGTCATATTTAACTTGCAATGAGGTTAGGTTCCAGAACCCCTCGCGCAGGGTGAATTTTCACCAGTAAGTTTGGCATGGTCTCTAAAAATGCTAATAAATGCTTATTTCTCAAGTTTAAACACTAAGTATGACCCTAATCATGCTCCCAAATTATTAAGTTAACTTTGAAATGAAATTAAAGTTACTGTAATTTCATTTAAAAGTTAGCTTAATACATTACCCTTGAAAAGAGAAATAAATGATTGACATAAAAACTGAGATTTAGAAGAGAATTTCTCTCTCTCTCTCTCTCTCTCTCTCCTCCCCCTTCCAACCGCGCTATTTTTAGAATCGTCTAACCTCTTTTTAACAACTTTATTCTGCAACTCTTTCTCTTTGTTCTGAAATGCTTTTTCATGAACAAACAGTGTTTTATATTTTGACTAATACAACTCTTAGTTATTATGTCTCTGTTTTGAAACGTATTTGCAACACCAGCGTATTTACGCTCAGAGACGATACAGGTCAAATTAGATCAATTTAAACTATCTACTGTACAGGTAAAGACGTACAGAGAATCAATAAGTTGTAAAAATGTGTGATCGCTAACTATGAGAGAGAGAGAGAGAGAGAGAGAGAGAGAGAGAGAGAGAGAGAGAGAGAGAGAGAGAGAGAGAGATTGTCCTTACTTAAGAGAGTGAAATTATTTATCAATTATTACGGAGACTGAGAGAATAACACACGGGAGAGAGAGAGAGAGAGAGAGATTGTCTTTACTTGAAATATCAAGTTATATTATTTATGAATTATTATGGGGGGGGAGAGAGAGAGAGAAAGTTATTCTTACATTAGATATCAAAAGATGGAAACTCAGTATTAACTAACCATTAAATGAAATTAAAGTTACTGTAATTTCATTTAAAAGTTAACTTAATAAATTACCCTTGAAAAAGAAATATATGGTGTGACTCTCTCCCCCATTCCGTCGATCTATTTTTAGAAGTCCCATCAACCTTGTAAGGTGTCAAAGAAACGAGCAGGTAAAAGTTACTGCTACTTTATTACAGATCCAGGCAGCTTATATAGCGGCTGACTGCCCGACCCGCGAGAGACAATGGAATTGACTGTGACCTGAGGTCAAAACAATAAACAATAATATACAGTGAACGAGTACAAATTACAATACAAAACATACAGAGCTACAATATGGATACAGTCTTGATGCCTGTGAATGAAGAACATGTGATACACAATGTGTGACATTTGTATAAATACGCATAAAGTAAAAATGATTAAAATGCGTGACCTGGCACGTTTTAGGCATGACTAATTGAGCTTGAAGAAAATGGGAAGTCACCAAAGAAAACAAGCTCAGCGGAGACTTAACTAATGGCGCCAACAAACACTATCCTGGCGCCGATGTGGTGACTTTACAAATACTCCCCCAAGACGAGGGACGCGCCTGACTAATCCCTGTATCTGCTGGGACGCTGAAGGGTGCCGCGGCTCCTTGAAGATAACGGAGGGGCCTCCCGCCTGTGAGGCTGCTGGTTGGGCGGTCCTTCCTGGGCGGCGGCGCCTGCGGGGTGAGGCGTGCTGGAGTGCGGTTGGGCGGAAGGGGGTGCTGCGTCGCTGCCGGGACTCTCCGACAGGAAGGCGGGCTTTAACCGGTCTATGGAAACCCAGTCGTCCTTGCCGGGAGTGCCAGCTGAACGCCTTGCTGTTCCGTTCCAGCATGCGGAAGGGTCCCCTGTAGGGCTTAGTTAGTGGTGGACGGACGGCGTCGACTCTGGACGTAAGACGGGGTGGCGGATGACAGCTGTGGCGGCATGAAGGTGGTTGCTTTGTCGATGTATGAGCGCCTGCAAGGGGCGAACTTGCCGCCACGTCGCTGGAGCCTCTGCAGTGATGGGGGTGGCGTTCATCCGTCCACGAGCTCTCCCGCACCACGAGGGGTTCCCCATAGGTTTGTTCAGCTGCGGATGGGGTGCCGTCGGCTCTGGGGCGGTCCTCAACCCGAGGAGGACCCACGGCAGCTGATGTTTCCAGTCCTCGGCGGTGCAGCGGGCCATGAGGGATGACTTTAGGACCTGTGGAACCGTTCGACCAGGCCGTTGGCTGCTGGGTTATACGCTGTGGTGGTGTGGTGCGTGGTTCCCAGCAGTTGAGCCAGGGCAGACCACAACTCGGAGAGAAAGCGGGGCCCCTGTCGGTTGTGATGTGGTCCGGGACGCCAAAGCGGCGGCTAACCCAACTGGAGAGCAGGGCCTCGGCGCACGCGCTGGCGGTAGCTTGCATGGGTGTGGCCGGGTCACCTCGTCGAACGGTCTACCTACCGTCAGGAGGTATCTGGATCCGCCTGATGGGGAAGGGGCCCGACGACGCCGATGTGGATGTGGCGGCGGCGCCCTGGCTGTGGGAACTCGCCTACCCCGACTGCGTGTGACGACCCACTTTACTGGTCTGGCACTGCAGGCACTGTTTTGCCCAGGCCGTGGTGTCCTTTTGCACCCCGTGCCAGACGAACTTTTTTGAAAGCAGTTTGGCGTGGTCCTGCCGGAGGGTGTGAGAGGCCGTGAATTATGTCGAATACCTGGCCTGGCGTGAGGCTGGAACCAAAGGGCGGGCTGGCCTGTGCTGATGTCACAGAGCAGGCTGGGGCTTCGGGGCGAGGGTCACGTCCCGCCACTTGAGGGATGTGATGGCGGTGCGGTATGCTGGGGTTTCTGGGTCAGCGGCCTGTTCTCTGGCAAGGTCCTGGTAATCTACACCAAGCTGCACTCGTTCAACTCGACTCTGGAGAGGGCGTCTGCACGGGATTTTTCTTGCCGGGAGGTACCTGACGGAACAGGTAAATTCGGCTATGGCTGAGAGGTGGCGCTGCTGTCTGGAAGACCATGCGTCCCCCTGCTTCGTGAAGGCGTGAACCAGTGGCTGGTGGTCTGTGAAGATTGTGAAGGGCGTCCCCTCCAGGAGGAACTTGAAGTGCCGAACTGCGCGGTACATCGCGCAGAGTTCCCCTGTCGAAGGTGCTGTAGCGGGTCTCTGCGGGACTGAACTTCTTGCTGAAGAAGGCGATGGGCTGGGGCGCCGTTGATGATTTGCTCCAGAACAGCACCGCAGGCGACGCGTTACTGGCGTCTGTCGTCAGCTGGAGGGGAGCCTTGGGATCCTGGTGTGCCAAGGCGGTTGCCTTGGTGAGGGCGGCCTTCGTCAGGGAAAAGGCCTGCTGCTGGCTGGGTCCCCAAGACAGGGACTTGGTTGACCTTTAGACTTCCGTCAGGGGCCGTGGTGTGCGCGATCCCGGGGATGAACCGCCTGTAGAAGTTTACCATCCCAAGGAACTCCTGGACGGCCTTGATGGAGGTGGGTGCAGGAACTGGCTCACGGCTGCCACTTTCGATGTAAGAGGGCGGACGCCTGTCGGAGACACTCCGTGACCAGGAATTCTGCTTTCTGGACGCCGAAGGTACACTTGTGAACGGACGTGAGGCCGTTCTCTTGGAGGCGCTGGAGGACTGCTTTGATGTGTCTCTGGTGTTCGCTGTGAGACCTGGAAAATATGAGAATGTCGTCGACGAGCAGACGCAGAATGTTAGGTCCCCAGGATGCTGTCCATGAGCCGCTGGAAGGTGGCCCCGTTCCTCAGCCCGAAGGTGGAGAAGGCGAACACATAGGACCCGGCGGGCGTGATGATGGCTGTCTTTGGTATGTCCTCTGGCGCAACAGGTACCTGGAAATAAGATTTAAGAAGGTCCAATTTAGTGAATATTTTGGCCCCGTGAAAGGAGGCCGTGAGGTCTTGCATGTTGGGTAGAGGGTAGTGGTCGGGCTCTGTTGCAATGTTGAGCCGCCTGTAGTCGCCGCAGGGTCTCCAGGAGCCGTCCGGTTTCTGCACCATGGTGGGGAGGCCCATGGACTGGAGGCTTTCCTGCAGATGCCCATCTGTTCCATCTCCTTGAATGCTTTTTTCGCCTCCTGAAGGCGCTGAGGGGAAGCCTGCGGAACTCGCATGTGTCGGGGCCCTTTAGTCACTATATGGTGGTATATACCGTGTTTGGCTGGGGCCCGGGGACTTGGCGGCTTCGGGCTTAAATACCTCAGGGAACTCCGACAGTAGGTGTGCATACTGGTGGGGGCGACGGCGCTGATGGTGGGTCTGGGTCCCGCCGTTAATGGGAGAGACCGGCAGGAGTCGGTATCGAGGGGCGCTGCGCCCCACGTTGACTAGCAGGCGAAGTGCGCCAGAAAATCGGCCCCCAGGAGTGGGGTTCCTACGTCGGCGATGAAGTCCCAGGAGTAACTCTGGCCAAGGATGGAGATCGATAGGAGCCTGGTGCCGTAGGAGAGGATGGGGTTCCGTTGGCGGCCGTCAGAAAGCGGCCGGGTCTGGTGTCTGGTTGCGGTCCTCTCTGGATGCTGGGAAGACCGATTTAAAGGCTCCTGTGTCGACCAGCATCATCCTGCGGAGACGGTGTCGCGGACATAAAAACCTACTGTTTTTGAGGCCCTGGGTTCTTCGGCTGCCATGGCGGCCTGTCCTGCTGGTCGCCCCTGCTTTTTTGAACGGGTGAACGAGCAGGGCGGCAGGCAGTTTCGGGCGTCCTTTCCGAACCACTTGTGGTAGCGACAGAAGCCCGGGACCTCCATCTGCTGTGGTTCGGTGGACGTCTGTTGGCGATGGCGTTGACGGGCTGCTCACGCCCTCTTCAGGCTGGATGGAGCTGACCGCTGTGTGGCCGGTTTTAGCCGCTGTGAAGCCTTGACGGAGTCTGTGAGGTGTTGCGCCGTCTCTATGAGGTCCTCGACAGGCATGGTGTAGGGGTGAGCGATCTGGTTGCGACCTCCGGGAGGAGTTGGCGAAGGTAGATTTCCGATGTGAAGCTTATCTCCTGCCGCTTCTTTGTGCCACCCAAGTCTGGTAGTGACAGGAGATCTACGACCATGCCCCTAGCGTCTCTTGAATTGAGGTCGTGGCGTGGGTTTATGGCAAGGTCGATAGCACGGGCGGCCCGCCGGTGATGGGCAGGAGCAAGCTTCGAGGAGGAACTTTTTTGGTGCTGTATGTGAGGGTGTGTGTTTCGGGTACTCGCGAGATGAGTTTTCTGTACACGTCCTCCGGAAGGGCGTTGAGCACTGTGTCGGCCTGTAGGATTTCGTCCGTCAGGTCCGCGATTCTGAAGTGGCTCTCCACCCTGCGCAGCCACATCGATGGGTTCCCCTGCGCGAACGGCGGCAGCTTTTACGGTGAGGGCGGCCCGCGATTGTGTTGCCCGGCCGTCGTGTGTTCGGGCGCTGGTGTGGAGTTGCGGGGGGCCCGATGCGGGGCGGCGCGGGTGTGATGGGAGGTAGGTAAACCTCCGAGTCCGCGGGATCCGCGTTTAACTGCATGAAGGAGGGATATCGCGTCCATGCTCGCTCCTTTGACCCCTTACTGGAGTGGGGTACTTCGCGTCAGTACGCACTTTTGGCGCCGTGTGGTTTCGCTAGTGACGCTGGTGGGGTACGCCGACGAGAGTCAGCACGCTCAAACGCTGGTTACAGCGCCGTGTTTAGGCCGCTAAGAGCGTTTTTGGAGAAATCCTGGAGCCAAGACTAAGTCGCGTGTGAGTCCGCTAATGGCTCCGGGATACTCCGGGGTCACCACTGTAAGGTGTCAAAGAAACGAGCAGGTAAAAGTTACTGCTACTTTATTACAGATCCAGGCAGCTTATATAGCGGCCGACTGACGCCGACCCGCGAGAGACAATGGAATTGACTGTGACCTGAGGTCGAAACAATAAACAATAATATACAGTGAATGAGTACAAATTACAATACAAAACATACAGAGCTACAATATGGATACAGTCTTGATGCCTGTGAATGTGTGACATTTGTATAAATCGTGATATAAAGTAAAATGATTAAAATGCGTGACCTGGCACGTTTTAGGCGTGACTAATTGAGCTTGAAGAAAATGGGAAGTCACCAAAGAAAACAAGCTCAGCGGAGACTTAATTAATGGCGCCGCCGAAACACTATCCTGGCGCTGATGTGGTGACTTTACAACCTCGGTGTAAAAAACTTCTTTATTCTGTCACTTTCTCTTTGTTCTGAAATGCTCTATGTCTGTGTTTTAAAACGGCACACTTACAGTTTGTAAACGGCACTCCACAGGTAAAATCAGATCAATTCTAAGTTATTTACTGTACAGTTAAAGACATACAGAGAAACATTGCAGTATTACGTGGGTTGGCTGACTTGAACGAGAGAGAGAGAGAGAGAGAGAGAGAGAGAGAGAGAGAGAGAGAGAGAGAGAGAGAGAGAGAGAGAGAGAGAGAGAGAGAGATAACAGTTGTCCTTACTTAAGATCTAATTTTTATGAATTATTACAGACACACACACACACACACAGAGAGAGAGAGAGAGAGAGAGAGAGAGAGAGAGAGAGAGAGAGAGAGAGAGAGAGAGAGAGAGAGAGAGAATTACAAGAAAAAATTTGACCACCGATTAGCAACACTCCCCTCCTTGTCATGTTAAATGACATATCTGATAGCTTTTGCCTTCACCTCCTCCTTACAAAAGATGAGGGAAGAATTTGTTTGTTCAAAATAATACGAATTTTGTAATTGCAGTTTTATTATTATTATTATTATTATTATTATATTATTATTATTTAATTTTATTAATGTTATTATTTGAAAATTAGTACTTATTATTAGGTAAAAAGTTTATTTATCATACAAATAAACATACCTGTATACATGTACCATAAAAATTCATCTCACTAAAAGTGAGAGAGAGAGAGAGAGAGAGAGAGAGAGAGAGAGAGAGAGAGAGAGAGAGAGAGAGAGAGAGAGAGAGAGAGAGAAATTATTACTTTTAATAATATTTAATGTTATTTAATTTACACATAAAAAGCTTGAAAACTTATAAATTAAATAATGAAACAAACACTTTTGCTGGGTTTCTCAGTGTTCCATATGTTCCATGTGTCTGTAAAACTATGTGTGTATGACCATTAGTTAGGTTCCAGTGAAAAATTTAGGTTTGTGTGAATTTGTGCAACCGTCTGAAGGATGCTTTTGAAGTTCGAGGTATTACTGTATGTGTATATATATATATATATACATATATATATAGAATATACTGGTCACTTTTTACCAGATACACATGTAATTGTAATAGCCACAATTCCCTCTTAACTTCTTGAATTCTTCGTGCTTTTTTGGATACACGTGTCCCGACAAAGCCTTAAGATCCAAGTGCAAGAAATATGAAGAAATTATGATGTCTGGTAGCGGTAAAGCGAACCCGGGTCCCCTGATCAGAACAAGGTACCATTGTTTGACCTGACCACAAGGAGGTCAGGTCAGGTCGACAATGGTGCTGACCATTATCATGGAGGAGCCACACAGGTCTTAGAAAACTATATCTAAAAGCTAAATAACCCCGTGCCTTTGTTATTACAGTTTTCTCGTTCCAAGGCGTTGCCATTGAAAAAAAGGACTGAAATCACAGGCAAAAAAGTGATGAAATCACAAAAGGGGGAGTAAACACCAGCCACAAGAGACAGATATGGAGGTCAGGGGATATAAAGGAATGGGAGAGAGCATAGGGGGCTTTACTCTGGAACCTGATAAATTATGATGAAAGCGAAAAGTAGAAGTAGGAGTCTTTTCTCTATCAGTATAAAAAGCAAGTGCCATTATAATACGCTTATTGCATAGGCTCTGGTGTGGACGAACCACAGTCGATGGTATGAAAATTAAAGCAAGAGCACCCGACTCCAGTACCACCCAATGCTCACCCGTCCCAGGTTTTTGTTGAAGATTACTCTTGTCTCTGCAACAGCAACAATCAGGATGAATCGACTGTATTATTCTCAACAACAAAGAAAAAAATGATAAAAAAAAAATTGTTACCCACAAAGATTAGTTGCGTTTATATGATCGCACGCTTCTGAGCGGATACATTTGCTATTATGTCTTCAAATTGTATTGCTTGAAGATGTGCCAGTGTGTATATCTTCAGGTATGGTTAGTGTTGTGCGTATTACAATGGCACTCGCTTTCTATACTGATTGAGAAAAGACTCCTGCTTCTACTTTTTGCTTTCATCATAATTTATCAGGTTGCAGAGTAAAGCCCTACGCCCTCCTACCCCTTCCCCCTTCCTTTGTATTCCCTGACCTCCATATCTGTCTCTTGCAGCTGGGCTTTACTATACTACCCCTTTGGTGATTTCATCACGTTTTTGCCTGCGATACAATAAGAAGGGGTGATGTGAAGTTAAGTATATCTTAGTTTTACCAGACCACTGAGGAGCTGATTAACAGCTCTCCTAGGGCTGGCCCGAAGGATTAGACTTATTTTACGTGGCTAAGAACCAATTGGTTACCTAGCATTGGGACCGACAGCTTATTGTGGAATCCGAATCACATTATAGCGAGAAATGAATTTCTATCGCCAGAAATAGATTCCTCTAATTCTTCATTAGCTGGCTGGAGACTCGAACTCGGGCCAGCGAGTGCTAGCCGACAACTCTACCAACTCGCCCAACGAGGAACTGGTGATGTGAATACTTTATTCATGCACATATCATCAACTGACAAAACTGTTGATTAGCAAAACAGTAAATTGTCATATAAAACAAACAATACACAGAAAAGGAAGATCGTTAAGGGTGCTCTCATGAGGGCAGTGCCTAATTTTAACCTAAATGATGCTAACTATAAGTTTGACAGTTTGTTGTCCTATTATGTAATTCAAACAGCCAACGTTAACAATACTGTCAGTTTGTTGAATATTTAACAGTTGTTAATAGTGGCAGTTTGGTAATGACCAAAGGTGGCTCTTTATATTTTTTCTTTCTGAACATTTGTAGCTTTCCCTTTTGTATTTTATTATTCTGTAATCGCCTGAAGAAGAGACCAGTTGGTCTTGAAACTGTAGTGAATTTTAACGTTTTTAATATATTTCCAAAATACAATGGGATTTTATTTAACTTTAAAGTAAAAAAATCAACAACTTACTTGAAACTTTTTATTTACATATGTGAAACTTTCTTTATATATTACTGTATATGGAATTTGTTTTGAATCTTTGGAGTATTATGTTAATGAAATGACTGGGAATATTTTCAGTATCAAAACTTATGCATTTGTGGTTTCACATTAAGAACAATTATTCTAGTTTCTAAATCACGTCTAGCTTTTGTGTTAACTGCTGTGACTCAAGATTGTGCTATTTATTGCTTTCAGAGGCCAAACTGCACCTCTTGCCCAGTTCAAGAGTTGTGTATTGCTAAAAGGCAAACCGAGGCAGACCAAAATACAACTTCTATCGCTAACTATTTCTCACCAAAGGAAAGTTGTAAAAGCACGAAAGAAGTGATTGTGCCTGACATTGAATGTTGTAAGTATCTGCCCCAACATTGTTCATTCAGATCTTTGTTTATTCAGCAATTTTTAATTAGAATTGAGTGAAACATTCTACTGTACTGATTTGAAATAAAATAGGGATATTGTATCTACGTAACCTAGTTATATAAGTATACTCGTTGTTACTCATGTCATCTTTTAAGTTGAGCAGTCTTTATTGTTCAAATGTAACTTTATTTTTTTGTTTCCAGTACCAGATTGTAACATTTGCCTAAGAAAAGGAGACTGGGATGGAAGGTGAGAAATAGATTAAATAGATATGCTGTATGAGTTGATCAATTGAGAAAGGTCTCTATTGAAGATGTGTGGATGGATTAACAGCTTGATAGTTTGTATAAGTGCAAGGGCACTGAAATAGCATGTACTTTCTCTACAGCAGTCACACCTGTGATTCATGGAGGAAAAAAAGATTTCCACCAGGTATCATTACTTAGGCTAAGGGATTCTTCACGTCATTGATCCTGAAAGAAGGCATGACAGTACTTTCTTGCACTTCAACACTTCATTATAAGGTGTCAAACTCTTGCTAATTTTTTTTTATTTAGTTCTTCCCACTCGTAACCAAATTAGGCCAACAAAACTTGTATCATGGAGTTCAGAGGCAACATGAATGAATGTGTGGAATTTTCATTTGCAGAATAATCTAATTACATGAGAATCTAGGTTGTGCCAAGTGTGACGTGTCCATTACTACTACGGACATTATTAATCTTGGTATTCAGTTGAATAGATTATTTTTATAGCACTGCCATTTGCTTTATTTCAACCAGTTTAGGCTATTTTAATTTTGATATCCTCTGTTTAAAGCCTTGGTGATTACTGTTGAATGCATTCTGTATCTTTAAGGAAAGAATTTTAGTTTTTTATAGGGTCTTTTGTACCATTGACCTTATTTAGTCTTCAGGCTCGGCTACTTAGCTCTTGTTGTGGGGTGGTGGTGGGGTTGGGGGCAATGTCTAAGGAGTCATTAACAGGCTTGTAATGCCGGATGACGTCCCCTTAGTGAGAAAGTTTCATTCGGCCTTAGACTCTTGCTTCTGTCACAACTACCCTCTCATTGAGAGAAGCCGTGCTGAAGTCACACGGCCTCAACATAAAATATGTATATACAGTAAACCCCCCGTATTCGTGTTCTCATGGTTCGCGGACTCATGCATTCGCGGGTTTCTCTGTGGAACATATCTAGCCATCATTCACGGAAAATTCGCCCATTCGCGGTATTTTTCACGGAGAAATATTCACTAATTACTGTATTTTCATATATTTTTCATGAGTAAATGCACTTTTTGTGATAAAACTAGTAAAATACTCAGGTATAAACATTTTGACAGGTTTTTTCTTGGTTTAAGCTATCAAAATGGGCAGTTCTAAGTGTTTTTAGATGGGTTTTAAGCATTCGTGGATTTGACCTATTCGCGGGGGGTGGGGGGTGGGAAGCATTCCCCGCGAATACGGGGGGGTTCACTGTACTGTATCCCATGTTGAAGCCATGTGACAGCCAAGAGGGCTCTAAATCTTAGGGAGTCTCTTTACCCCTAGTTTGACTCTAAACGTCTCTCATAATCTTTCTCTTTCTCATTAATGTTTCAACTGCTTTTTCAGATTTGATCAGTTTTCTTCCTTCCTGCTGTCCAACCGGACTAACTGTTACCTCATAGTGCAACAGCTTGACCTTTAGATCCTTAAACTAAACCTCATTTACTATTTTTGTTTGTTTACCTTACTGTTCAGCCACTCCAACTCCTCCTTTTCATTGTCTTCATCATTGAGAAGAGGTATTGTTGCTGGGATTAGAACTCATTTTCAAAGCCAATAGTGCAAGTTTTCTTGGTCTCATTAGTCACCCAGTAATATTTGGATTTAAGAGATGTCAGTATGGTAACCATATTGACATCTCAGGGGCAAGGACTTTCTTGATATCAATGATCTGCCAGTCATGAAAAGTAGCCCCTAGTTACCTACTCACTGGTCTTGGAACTGGTCCAGGTACTGTACTCCAGTTACTGGTTGGTTACGAAGACTGCAAGCTTGGCATTCTGTCCAGCTTGCCTGTGAAGATGACTAAAGTGCAGATGATTGTATTCATGTAATGGCCTTAATGGCCTTAATCCCACCAAACAGGTTTGGCCTACGCTTAAACCGCTCAAATCATGTTGATGCCATGGGTTAGGATAAGAGTGGACATTGGGGTGTCACCGCTTACTAGTGCCATTCATTGGTGGAAATTGAGCTCCATAAAAAAATCTGTGGTAGCCTCTGAAAAAAATCTGAATGGATATTCCCCATCTTGACTCTGGTAACCCTGGATAACATGATGAAGACTTAACATTTGAGCAAGGACAATATGTCACCGTCAGATCCAAAGGTTCATTGGTAGAAATAGAAAAAATTGCTCTTTGTCTTCCTATTGTTCCCAGTTAACCAGGATCTGGACATGATTAGAAACCTTGTAAAAAAGGAAAGAATAAGAAGAAAAATTGAGTTTTCCCTTGTTATCAGAGCCAGCTTCATACAAGACATTCTTAACCTCTAGAATGGAAGAAAGTGATGTGGAAGATTCCAGAGCTGGTTGTTCATTATTAAGTTGCAAGGCAGAGAGCCTAAAATCTGTGTTAGAAAAGGGAAATTTCCAATTTTGCAGGCTCCTACATTAAATGAGGAACCCCAGAAGACTGTGGATCTGAATGGCAATACATACTTTTGAGGTGGTTTGTCCTGGAGAGTTACTGCCATGTACCAGAGAATAATTACTTAAAGAGCTAAGGGATCAAACTGTACTGTATAGTGGGAGTGACGGAGTGACAAGAATTCAGAAAAGAAAAAGTGGAGTCCTATGTCTTCAGCAACTTCTAATTCTTACCTTTGATGTTTTGGTACCTCCAGGATCAGTGTCAGTGGTATAAATTTGAATTAGTGTTTTGTTTATATTGCCAGATGTATGGCTATATAAATACATCTTGTTGATGGAAAGCTCAAGTTGAAAAAAAGGCTGTTTCAGCTGTAGGTGGGAAGCCTCAGCCATTTGCATTGAAAACCCCCATTATATTAATGGTGGAAAATATGTTGCATCAAGTAAAAAATGTGAGAGGTACCTTCCAGGGAGAGAAGTCAGAGCAAGATAACAAAAGATAGAATTAGTTTCTCTAAGAGAAAACAAATCACTATACTAGCAGGTTTAGTCCACAGATTTTCAGTTTTGCCAAAAAGAAAAAAATGATTGAGAACCCCATCCAGTACTGGGGCTCTAAGAACTGAAATGAGCAGGTGCCTGCATAAGCAGTCTCAGGGTGATGGAACCAACGAATTGCCGTGTAGCAAAGCTCAAAATACAAGGAAAGAAGGTATAGCAGTAACACAAAATAAATAGGAGGGATTAGGAGATGCTCCCAAAGCATCACCCATGATATAAGAGTCAGAAGTACTCTTCACAGACTCTCCTAATGTTCTGTTGCAAAGGAGACAGGCTGCTAACAACTTTCTGTTGAGGCTGACATACTTCATCAGGTGGCCCTTGTAAAATGCAGACGTCACCAAATAAACGTACAACAAAAATGCCTGCAGACTTACTGAGACCCCATAAAAGAGGAGAAAGACTTTTTAGGACAATGACCAAAAATCTGCAATACAACAGGAGAAAGACTTTAGGGCTTTGTCAAAAAAATCTGCATTCTTCTGGCAGGCCTCTAGATAGGGGTCTTTTCAGGGAAAAAAAAAAAAGTGCTTTTCTTCACCTTGCAATGGAACTGTCTGGGACTCAGTCCAGATTATGAAGAACTTGATAATTCATGAACATTGTCTTATACTTGTTTGTTTATAGAATGGTAATACCCCATGCATAGGGAGTATGTATGTAGGTTATAGAACACTTTTAGCCAGGTGACACGACATCCCTCAGGCACCTGTGAGTTCAGCCACAGCGTTGTCAGCAAGGACTTGTGAAATTGAAGCTTCCAGGAGGTATATGCTATCTATATCATCTTCTTATGACAATGAAACTTGAGAAAAGGTTGATTTAATACAGCTTCCTCAGCCATTCCTAACACTGGAACCTCCATTATGGGGCAGCCTCTTAATGAGATATTGTTTTGTTGAAGTCACATGGCTTCACCATACAATATTCTGCTTTGAAGGTGTGTGATGGGCAAGAGGGCTCTCCATCTGGGGAAAAGATAATTCCTTGGTTTGAATTTAAGTATATTTTTCTCATTATTACTCCAGTTTCTGTTATATTTGATTAGCCTTGTTGGGGCTTGTTGAAAACAAGACTGAGGTCAGTGACCCAGAGTGGAAATGTACGGTAGAAGGTGTAAAAAGAAAAACTCAAGTTTCTTAAAACTAAATTGTTATCTAACTAAACCCCAACCTTACAAAAACTGACGAAATTTTGGCCCCTTCACAGCACTAGGCAACCAAAAGAAACAATAGTGCATGTATATATTTATATATACATATGCATATATATATATTGTACAAATAAATATGAAATTTAAGCAGTGAAATTTCACTAAAGAAAACTACCACTTTTAACCCACACACACACACACTCAAGCACACATCAGTTTCCTTAAACTGTTCTTCCTTAGTTTGGTTAGTGACTTGGATAATGAGAGAGAGAGAGAGAGAGCAGTCAATCAATGCAGATAAAGGTATCAATCAAAATCAACATTACCACCCCTCTGTGGGCACAGTTCCCTCACCAGGTTCAAAATCAATGCAGATAAAGGCTCAATCAAAACAGCCACCCCTCTGTGGGCACAGTTCCCCGATTACTACTGCACAGACGCTATTCGGTTCCTTTTGCTCTCAAAGAGTAAAACCTTCATGTAGTTCTGAATACCAAATATGAATCATCAGTCTTCTGCAGCCTATTCTGTACTTTATTACCCGCAGCATGGAAACAAAAGAATGAAGTTTTCTTTACAAATTTCACTCCACAACAGCGACCATAAACACATTCACTAATTAAGGTTTTCCCTCATATCTAGGCTAAGATGTCTCATCTTCTCCTTTTGTAGAGATCTCGGCTTTCTAAAACTGCTTTTTATGATAAACAGAACACCGCTTGCGTGGCTCCACCACCTCTCTTAGGCTAGCAGAACGGAACATCAAACACCATCAAACCCCAAATAGGCAACCTCCAATAGGCAAACTTCCAAAGGGTAAACTTCAGAGGGGTGCCATAGAGGATACTTCTGAAGGGTACCACAAAGGGGGAAAAGTTGTCCCGACGACCGAACTCTCATTCACTCCTGAAAAGACAAAAAAAAAAAAAAACTTATAATGATATATAGCCATAAAAAAATATCATAAATAAACAAAATAACTTAAAAGAATGTTTCATTCCTCCACACAAACCTCCGCCCTAACACAAACCTACTACAGCCTCCAGCTTGCTATCCAACTTCTAAGGTTAATACTTACTAGTTTGAATATAAAATCCTATTGATTGTAATAACGTGGACATTTCCTCATTTGCCAAGATGCAAATATAAGGTCCTATTGGATGTAATAACATGGACATTTACCTGTTGGCCAAAATCTACTTCTTAAAAAAATGAACTTGAGAAGGGATCCTGGATAGGAAGGGGTTTACCTTCTGTGGCTGGACTATCCTCATGGGTTGGCTTATCAGAATGCAAAGGAAGCCATTTCATGAGTTAGGACTCACAGCTGAAGTCCAGAAGCCCATCATTACCGATAAAGGGGAGGATGATTCCATGTCTACGTGGTCTTGGTCCTAACAGGCAGTCTCAGCTTCCACCTGTGCCTCCCTTACTTGTTTTGGTGCTGTCCTTGAAAGGAATGGAGTAGCCTGTCTTCAAAAAGCAACTATCCAAGGTTCTGCACCTGTGCAACTCCATTCCTTCCCAAATCGGTGCAACCTGGCACCTACTGGGGTGCGAAGGACAGTTCTCACTTGCTGGTGGCTGGTTTGGAAGAAGAATTCTTTAAGGACTTTGATGAAGGGCGAAGGTTGGAAAGTGATCTCGACTGGGATCTGGCTCATCCTCCTCGCAAGGCTGGGGTTGCAGAGGAGAGAAGGACTTTGAAGCAACTGCAGGAGCTACCTTGGGTTGCTTCACGGATTGCCCCAACAAATCATGCGCCGATTTCTTCAGCAATGCAGACAGAACCTCTTTCACAGTGTCCTGAGGGAAGAGATACGACTTGTTGAGCAGAGCAAACATAAGGGCTGACTTCTGAATCGTGGTAACTCCTTTGGTAGCAAAGGAGCACCACAGCTCCCACATGGGTTGGATATGGAGTGGACCACTGGGGAAGTCAGTCTTAGACCTGTTTCCACCTGTGGGATGCTTTGTGGATGGCAGCTGAGAGGCAATGTTTCAGTGCTTTGATGACATTTTAGATATAAAGATCTTGGAAGCCTTGCGCCTCAGCTGCTGACTTAACAAATTGTAGTCAAGGATTTTTTACCTCTGTAAAAATGTTATTTTCCTTTTCTTCCATCAACCACTACCAAGGCTGACCTACCTGGTCAAGGCTCTCGGACCACTGCTCCTGGACCCCTCTGTCACTGTTCAAGCTCCAACAGGTGCAACAACGACACTGAATTCCCTGGAACCCATGGGTGCTGGTCCAGCCTTGTTAGCCAGGCTACTAGGCCAGCCAAGGCACCTGTGTTGTTGGTACATGAATCCATGGCTTGCAAGGGCCCATGGAAGTGACAGGGCCTGTGCGGTACTGTCATCCAGATTTAGTAAGGGGTGATTCCCACTTTCTATAGAAGTTTCGTTATCTAGGAAGGTTGTCCCCCTGATCCTAGACCCTTGACGAGGTGGGGGCTTTGGATTCACTGCAGGGAGAGTATGCTCTTTTACGCCTACTCTCTCTGCTGTGGATTCAACCGAACATTTGGGCCCGTAACTCTCTTACTCCTCCTCCTGTTAATTTACCCCTTTCTTCCTCTTTTGTTAATGACCTTTGCATGGCACTGAATTATGGACACTGCTGCTCTTGTAAATTTGGAAGAGGGTGGAGTTGGGCTACATGCTGCTCCACCCATAGATCTATAGCACTCGATATGGTCAAGCGAGGGAGAACTTTTATGTTAAATCATGCCCTCAGTGCTGGGCCTGATCTCATCGGACTGATGACCCTTAAGGCACTGGAGGTATGGCGTATAACAGGTGAGGATCCCAGGGCAGTTACCACTGCGAGTAAAGTTATTGCTCATCCCTCAGTTGGGCCTCTCTAGTGAGAGGATGAAATTTACAATATTCGTTTTATGGATATAAATCCCAACCTCCCCATAAAATAAGCTAAAGGAACAATCCCAATTAGATAGAGCTAGTTCAGAGCCATCAATCATACAGCCACAAACAAAAATAATAATAAAACTATGGTTGCAACTACCAAGAAACGCACAAGCAATAGTTCCCCAAATAATGATAATTTTATAATAAAAACTTCAAATGGGTTCAGTGTTTTGGAAGACATCTCTCCTCCTAGAAAGGTGGTTCCAAAAGTAGTTTCAGAACAAAACATATGAGTTCAATTCAGTCTTGCCGCCCTAAGACAAATAGGATTAGTGGTGCACAGAACCACAGCAATAATTCTGAACATCAGGTTCATAATAAAAAATATGAAGATCAACCAAAGACCCTGAACACCAATTCAGATGAAAAGGGATTAAGAAAACAATCTCTTATAAAGGAGAATTTCCCACTCCACCTAGGAACAGTACTTCCTCAAGGGTGGGAAGTAGCACATTTTACCACCTTAGCATTCTTGCTCGATATTCTTCAGTGGAACTGTAAAGGTCTCAGAGCCATTACAGAAGACCTTAAAGTTTTAATGCATGAATTTAATCCAGGGATTATATGCCTACAGGAAACAATGTTAGGCAACTCTGTTTATAATCCTGGACTAAATTATTCAATATTTAAATCATATCCCCCAATTGGTGATCGTGCCCATGGAGGTGCTGCAATTATTATTAATAAATCTCTACAGCACTCCACAATACAATTAAATACAACACTACAAGCTGTCGCTATTTCAGTCATTTTGGAAAAGAGGATAACAATCTGCTCCTTATACCTTCCACCAGACCTTGATTTTAACATTGGAGATATTCAGTCATTAATTGACCAACTTCCAGCTCCTTTACTTCTGCTAGGTGATTTTAATGCCCACAACCCCCTTTGGGGAAGTCGGTTTTAGATAGTAAAGGGAAATTAATCGAAGACCTTATTGACAGGAATGATGTTACCCTGTATAATAATGGGTCAATGACTTTCCACAACATTCACGATAATCATTTCTCTGCACTGGACCTTAGTATTTCTTCAACTAGTATCCACCTTGATTTTAATTGGTCTGTTAATGAAGATTTAAATGGAAGTGATCACTACCCGATCCATTTGAAATATGCTCTGAATGCTCCATCTGAAGTTTTACCTAAGTGGAAGGTAGAGGGCGCAGACTGGGATAAATTTAGTAAGGGTGTCAATCTAGATAGGGAGTTTGAGTCCTTTCATTCTCATCTAGATGCCTATGATTACTTTATTGAATCTACTTTGAAGAGTGCTGAAAGCTCGATTCCAAAAACAAAAGGCAAACCTCGTAGACCTGCAGTTCCCTGGTGGAATAAGACATGTGGTATTCTGAGAAAAGTGACTAGGAAATGCTACAGGCGTTACAAAACTAGTGGCTCCCCTCAGTCTAAATTAATCTACAAGCGTGCTTTAGCCAAGCAGTGGCGCTTTTATAAAGAAAGCCAAAAGAGAATGTTGGCTTTACTATATTAATGGAATAAACTCCAAGACCCCACTAAGAGTGGTGTGGCGCAAAATAAGGAAACTGAGTGGAAAATTTGTAGCGTCACCATTGCCCTCATTAAAAATAAATGACACTCTAATCACAGAGCCCACTGAAGTTGCCAATGAGCTAGGAAAACACTTTTCTAAAGTTTCCAGCCCTAACAATTATTGTCCAGAATTTCAAAGAATTAGGAATTCTGAAATGTGTCTGAAGTTTGATTCGGGAAAATCTGAACCATACAACTACAAATTTTCCCTAAGAGAACTTCGTGAGGCGCTCTCCTCAAGTGAATCCACAGCTCCAGGTGAGGATACAATCATATATGAAATGCTGAAACACCTCCCAGATGATGCCAAAAATATTTACTGAAGATTATAAACAAAATATGGGAAACTGGAATTTTACCCAAGGACTGGAAAATATCCATAATTGTCCCTGTTAAAAAGCCTAATAAAGATGCTTCCCAAGCCACCAGCTATAGACCAATAGCTCTTACCAGCTGTGTATGTAAGCTGATGGAGAAAATGATAAATACTAGACTGGTTTGGCACCTGGAGACCAAAGGATTACTATCGCCATTTCAATTTGGTTTCAGAAAAACCGCTCCACCCTTGATCCCTTGCTGAGACTGACCAACCAAATCCAGCAAGGATTCGCCAAAAAGTGTCAGACCATTGGCATATTTTTGACTTGGAGAAAGCATATGACACTACCTGGAGAATTGGCATCATGAAACAATTGCACAAGATGGGCATATGTGGAAGAATGGTCAGGTTTATATATTCCTTTTTATCAGACAGACTTTTTAAGGTAAGAGTGGGAAACTCCTTCTCCCAACCTTTTATGCAGGAGGAAGGAGTTCCTCAAGGAAGCGTTTTAAGTGTAACACTTTTTCAGTGGCAATAAATAGTGTGATTGAAAAAATCTAGCCCCTGTTAAATGCTCGCTTTTTGTCGATGACCTTGCAATATACTGCACAGGATATGATTCCTTGTCTGTATGTAAACATTTGCAAAGATCTATTAATGCTATTACTAAGTGGGCTGATGAGAATGGTTTCAAATTCTCCTCTTCCAAAACAGTTGCAGTAAGATTCACCAGGTGCCGGCGTGTGGAAGAGGTTCCCACACTTAGTTTAAAGGGTCCATCCTTCCTTACGTGAGTGAAGTTAAATTTCTGGGGATGACTATTGACCATAAATTAACATGGGCTAGCCACATAAATGCCCTAAAGTTTAATGTTAAACAATCTATGAATATTTTAAAGGTTGTCTCTGGATTTAGTTGGGGCTGATAAGAAATCCCTTCTGAGGCTCTATGACTCTCTGTGTCGATCTAAGCTAGACTATGGCTGTCAGATTTATTCCTCAGCCTGTACAACCAAGCTAAAAAGAACTGGATGTTGTACACAACATGGGGTTGAGAATATGCTCAGGGCTTTTAGAACTTACGCCTGTTGAAAGCATTTGTGTCGACACAGATCATTTACCCCTTGATCTAAGAAGGCAAGAGCTAGGGTTGCGATACATGGCTAGAATGAAAAGTGCTCCCAAAAACCCCTCCTTTCAAGCACTAAAGGAAACAGACTCTGAAGTTTTTTCTGGTACAAGAGCTTCTAAACCATTCCAAATTCGACTGAATGAGGATGTTAGGAATAATCACCTTAAATCCCAGAAAGTCCTGGAAGTAGAATATCCTGTAAATCCTCCGTGGCTTATCCCAGAAGCATCAATATGTAAGAAACTGTTTAACAAAAGGACTGCACTGTAGAAGAGATTAGGGGCAAATTCTTAGAGCACGATGTTACCCATACTAATTTTACAAAAATTTATACAGATGGATCTAAGTCAGATAGTGGTGTTGGTTGCGCTGTTATCCTTGGTGATACAGCGTACACAGCTAAATTACCTGACTCTGCATCAATATTTACTGCGAATTAACAGCCGTAGTGTCTGCCTAGATTTAGTTTTTCAAAGTAGTGACTCTAATTTTGTCATATACTCAGACTCTAGAAGCACCTTAGAAGCTATTAAAAAAATTTTATAGCTTTCATCCATTAATTCAAAAAGTTCAGGAGTGGCTTTTTCGTATATATTGTCGGCGTAAATCAGTCTCTTTCTGTTGGGTCCCTTCTCACGTGGGGATTTTTGGAAACGAGATGGCAGACAGGGAAGCGAAAGCTGCTAGTATTTTATCAGAAACCTCTTTTAGAAAAGTGCCTCATACAGATCTAAAGGTCCCATTAGATCTTATGTTTTAAGTAAATGGCAAGAAAGGTGGACTTCTCCCCTTCTTGCCAATAATAAGAAATATAGAAATATTAGGGATAATGTACTACCGTGGTCTTCGTCATTCCAGCTTGACAGACAGAACAGAGGTTATTTTAACGAGATTAAGGATTGGGCACACTCGTCTGACCCATCAGTTTATTTTTGAAGAAGCAGCCCTCCAGAGTGTGCTTACTGTGACGAGACACTAACAGTGGAGCACATTCTGGTGGTCTGCCCCAGATATTTTAACCAAAGAGAGATATTTTCAGGGTAAATCCTGTCTGATATTTTGGGAGATGAAGCAGATATTTCTGCTATCATCTCTTTTTTAAAGTGTATTAAAATTTTTAACGATATTTAATTTTATTTAATAATTTATTACATCAAGTAGAATTTTAATGACATTAATTTTTTTTTATGTATATAGCACATCATTCATTAAACTTCATACCCTTATTTATTGGTCACATCACTTCATTTTATTTATTAATCATTTCCTTCATGAATTCATAACTTTAACATAATTTATTTTCTTTCCATTACGGCGCTGAATGGCCTTGTTGGCCCCAGTGCCTGGGCTTTTGCCCTAAATATCATACATCCATCCATCCATCCATCCAACCTCCCCATGACTTCTGGCATGGCTATGGACTGTTTTAAGGAAAGCCCAAATTACAAAAGTCAGAGTGGTATTAAAACCTTAATACCATTTAGTAAACCCAAAAGAACTAAGTGCTGTCATGACCCAACCTTGACTCGCTTCGATTCCCTCTTTGGGAGTGGAAGTTGGTCAAGGTTTCTAATCATGGAACTGACCAAAATATTTCTGCACTTAAACTGGAAAATTATTTATCAAATACACATTCAATGGCAGGGTTGTCATCCAGACAAATGAAATAGAAGACTGGGCTTATAGAAGCCACAACAAAAGTCAGTCTGAAAACTATTTATCTTGGAAAAATATAAACAATATAAATGTTAAAGTGAAAAAACACGATACTATGAATAGCATTCAGGGTACCAACGTACTTCCTGAAATTAACAACAAACCAATCGACAAGAAAACGCTATTAGACTCTTAAAAAGGATACCCCAAGGTTCAGGATTGTGAGGTATATGTTGTACAACAAAAAAAAAAAAAAAAGAGCAATAAATAAATATTAAAAATAGCAAAGATAAAATTGGAGAGTGAAGATCTACCTCAAAAAATAAAAATTTTAGGCCAGGAGAGAGTGTTAAGACCCTATGCCCCAAAGCCACTAAGGGTTTTCGTATTTTATTACTTATTTTCATATTTTATTAATTAAATCACAGTTCCTCATGAACATTAAAATTGGAATTACTGAAAATCTAGAAGATTCTGACAAATCATTTACCACCTTTCCCAATTAGATCTAGAAGATTGTTAGAGTCACTGAATTTAAATATACAGCTACCATTAATAGTCAAATTACCTCCTCCTTGGACATTGAATAAAATGAGAATTTGTACACACTTGAAATATTTATCAAAGTTATTCATATACCCCAGAACACCATAGAAAACATACAGTGGAACATATAATCCGAAAAGGTCCACATTACACAATATACACCAACGGATCTAAGTCACAATACGGAGTGGGATATGCTGCGGTATCCCCAGACAAAACATACCAGTTCTCTCTACCAGATGATGCCTCAGTATTTATAGCCGAGTTGTGTGCAATAGCATCAGCAGTAAAATTAATCAAAGAAGCCCTATTTAATAATTTCGTGATTCATAGCGACTCCAGAAGTGCTATAGAAGCCAAAGTTACAATCCAAAAAATAACATTGTACGTGAAATTAAGTTTTCACCATAAATTGTATAATAATGGAAAAAATATTGAAATATGTTGGATCTCTGCCCATGTAAGGATTAAAGGAAGTGAAGAGGCTGATAAAGCAGCTAAAGAAGTGGTCCACATGACAAGAGCTAATGTAAACGTCCCTATTAGTGACTATATAAGATATAGGAAAACAATCATTGTGAGGAAATGGCAAAATATATGGAATGAAGAACCTGAAAATAATAAATTAAAACAGATAAAATCCAGTGTTGGAAAATGGAATTCATATCACAGAGACACACACACAAGTAATTCTGATGTGTCTTTGAATAGGCCATACTCGTTTGACACATGGACACTTAATGAACAGTCTATGTGGCCCTCCTCCCAAATGCCCAGATTGCAAAGTGTTGATAAGAGTCTGCGTGAATGTCCAAATTATAACATGCAGCGACTATCATATTTTGTAAGTAGATCAATGAAGGAAATTTTGTCAGAATCTTCTAGATTTTCAGTAATTCCAATTTTAATGTTCATGAGGAACTGTGATTTAATTAACAAAATATAAGAATATGTAATAAAATACGAAAACCCTTAGGCCGTGTAATGAATTTTAAAACAACTAAATTTTAAAATGTTACTTAACCTATTCTGAATTTTGATATGCCTTTTTAGTGAGTATGTGTGAAAACATGAGTTTAAATGTATTTATTGTGTAATTGTGTTCCAGTATGAGAGCGTATGCCTTTGTGCAGTTTTTAATTTAATTTTCATTCATTCTTCTGGTCTAGACCTGACAGTTCATGCAAATCCTTTGGGCCAGCCCTATGAGAGCTGATAGTTAGGTCAGTGGTCTGGTTAAACTACTTTATAATAATAATAATAATTTTCGATGGCTGTCAGACGTAACTCTGGACCCAGATGCTGTGTTTATTTTAGCCCTGACATTCGCGGAGGCATAGGAGAGTTATTTAGGCTCTCGTTTGTATGGTGCTTGGGAGGATGGAGATTTGTTTGTTCAGAATGGTTTTGAATTTTGTAACAAAATTTAGAACTGTCAGTCACGTCAGTTTGAATTCTCCTTCTCCTCTCTGAAGGACCTTTCAGTGGTGACTTGTGAAAGATACTACTGACCCTGTATGGGTGCTGCAGCACTTGGGGGGAACTCGATGCCTCAGACATGTTTGTTGACAACTGTTCAGTTAGTACTAACAGAGTTACAGAAGGAGTTTTCAAGTAGGCTGTTCTCCTGGCTGTGCATATTGATCCATGGTCATCATCTCTTGTCACAGAGTGCACCTTTAAATTTATAACTACCTATTTCTACATAATTCATCTGTTTGTCTGCCCAAAGTGCTTCAAGTTTGTTGAAGGATATCCATGCATCCCATTTATTATCAAATCCTTGAAAAATCACTCTTATTTCCTTTACTGCTCCAAATCTTCCAAAGAATTTGGGATATTGAATCTTCTTTGAAAAGAATGGCACTCTATATGCCGAAGATCTTATATTTTGCCTTCTCAACTTGGCATATAAGTTTCTTTGTTTCAGCAGGTAAATTATAAAGCAGCTGTCCAAAGTTCATTTATTATCTGGCGAATCAGTATTCACTTGCTATCATTGAAGAAAGTGAATGTTTACACCCAAAACTAGGTTTGCCTAAGAAAGGGAGCTATTTTTCATTGGTCGATCATATTCCAGGAGCTCTCTTACTGACTGCGAGTCTGTTTGACCAATGCGGGCACTGATTGGTTGGCTCCAGGGGGCTCTGCTTGCGGCTCGAGGAGGAGGGTGGCTGTGGCATTCTCTTGGGCAGGCCTCACTGTTCTCCTGATAGTGGTCGGCAGCACAAGGACCATAAAATTATTCTACAAGAGGTACATGAATGTGAAGTAGAAGACCATCGTGGCATACTGGCTCCCTAAGGTGGGGACAGTGTTTAAAACCCACACACTGTACCGTCACTGTTGTCTTTGTCATTTCTGGCCAAGAATAAGGACCCTTTGAAGAAGAATTCCCCTATTCTTCTACGGGAACTTGAAATTACAGACAAGGCGTTATCCCCAGTCCAAGCGCTCCAAGTTTATCTAGATGTGCAGCAAATATCCCAGATGGTGTATTTTTCTTATACTGTACCCTATTACAAACAAGCCACTTCTGTGCTTGGGCAGAGACTTAGTGTCTCTAGACAGGAAGATAAAACCTACCCTCCTCTGCTTTGCTTGGCATTAGGTGGGTGGAAGCATCCCTGGCTTTTTTTGGAGAAATATCCTGCAAAAAGTCTTTGTGTTTACAGAGATAGTGTTCCTTGAACACTGCTACCATGGCTTCCAATGACTTTGGGTACACTGTGTTTTGGTACATGGTATGGTAAGTCCTGATCCCGTAGGTGCTTGGGTTAGAAAATAAAGGGCCTTGATGCTGTGACAATTCTGAGGTATTGCTAGGAGGGGCACAGTAATGCTATATCCCAGCCGGGCATAATTTCATGAATACTTCAGAATCACTTAGAATAACATATACTGTATAGGTTCATATTTTTCATATCCTTCATTGTGAAACCCTAATGGTTATCCTGAATAAAAGGAGGTAGGTGAAAACTTAAGTGACTTTATGATGGGTAATTTTTTTTGTGTGGATCCTTGGGATTTTTTAATCAGGAGCTAAAATAATCCAAAAACAGGTTTTGGTGAAGGAAAACCTCATATGTGGTAGCTGTTGTGTGTCCTCAAACCCACCAGCTTTCTTTGACGAAAAGGCATGAGAATTTGAGGTATATTTTTCTTTCACAGACCCAGCAAGCAATAGGGCTCTCCAGCTTGTGGACTGTTGCCACACCAGTGTGAGAGGGATGAAAACTGGGTAATCAACGTAGGCAGGGGAAGAGCCCTCTTGCCTTTAGAGTCCTTTTATACTCTTATCATTGTGTCTATCAAAGGCACTATTCTGGCAAAGACCAACTTTGAGAAAATTCTTTGATATTCGCTGGTCTCTCTCATGGAGCCTGGGGCCCCCATAAGAGTAACTCCTTTGATGGCTCACAGTGGCTACCAAAATAGGTTTTCCTTCATCAAGACTTGTTTGCCTTAAATAAGGTTATATGCAATTGTGTATGCTAAAATGAATATGATCAATTTCATTGGCAAAGACTAATTATCCTTGTATTATGATTATTTTATTTATGTCACTGATAAAACTTATAGAAACCACTTTCCATTTCCTTGTGCAAATAGAGAAGAGAAGTAGATATTGTATTTGTGCTGGTGGCAATGTACAAGGCGCACATTCTACCACCAAACTTTGAAAGTTGACCAACATTGTATTTCTCTGGAACAGTACAGTACTATTTAAAGAATCAAAATACTGTAAAAACCTTTGTTAACAGAAGATTTGGTTTTACTTTTGCCTTTTCATTTTTTTGAATTTTTCCAGTTTGGGAGTGCAGAATTACCCAAGGAAAGCTGCAAAGATTAAAGTTAGGGAACAGACTAGTACTGTCATCGTACTAAAACATACTGATGGTCAAATGCTTCTGCTTCAGCGACCTAAGTCAGGTAATGTGAAGAATCCTGTTTACAATACAATACATCTATCATTTACCAGAAGGTTTAGTACTTAATTTTTTTTCCTTTATTTTATGTACATAAAATTAGTAGTAACTTGAGTTTATATTAGTGCATGGACTTTATTGTGCTGTCTTATATTCTCTTTATGTGATTTGACGTGTTTTTTCTTCTTTCCTGACACTCGTATGTAGGTTCCTCTTATCTTGTCAAGGTGTGCTGTAGTGTGTAAAATATTTCTTATGATGATAGGAGAACCTATCAGTAATCATCCTTAAAAGCAAGAGATGTATTTTGAGAACATGATCAGCTTGTATTGCTTCTCACTTAGGACTTTAACGATATCATGTTATAATGTGTGGCAAAAAGTCACCCTCAAGTAAGGTACAATTCCTACATTCTCATCTGTTTTTAGTATGAGGCTTTGCCCTTCAAATGTTTGTGTGCCCAGTCAGATGGGAGGGGAGCTTCCTATTCTAGTGATTTGCATGCTTGAAACTTAAAATTCATTTTTAGAATAATTGAGCATTTTTGAAAAGGGCAGCCCTTTGTCCTACTGCAGCTTAGGATCTATGTGGGCGGAAGCGTTAAAGTAGAGATTAACTTTTCTTAGGGAAAGATGTCAGGTGGAAAAGTACTGCACCTACATATTTTGTATCACTAAACCACTTCAGCACGTAGAGTAACCCAGTTTAGGCTAACTGCTAGCTTGGTAAGTCCAACAAAGAAACAGTTTCATGGAGTAATAAAAAATAATTGAATTAAAAAAATGAAAAGGATGCTCCTTATACGGAGGTTAAATCAGAATCCATGGATCAGGTACCAATGTGGGAAGCCCTTAAAATGTGTGGAGTGTTGGTTCACAGTGGATGAAACAGTGGATGCAAGAAGTAGATAAAGAGATTTAGCCAAATATCCTGAGTGAGTGGTGATTACCACAGGGTAGAGTAACATAAAAGTGAAAAAAGTGTAAAAGACATCCATGAAGTAGACCCTCTCATTAAAAGAATCCTTGTTGAACTTGCATGGCTTCGCCATGGAATATTTATATTCTATGTTGAAGTTGCCTTGGAAAAGAGGGTCCTCCAATCCCAACCCCTTGTTGAGGCGAGGGGCTTGGAGGCCCGCTGTAGGGATCGAATGCGTTATTTGTGCCTTCAATCTCTACAGTGGGTTCAAGTGGGCTCAATTAATAAGTGGGAAACTCTCTCCCTTTTACTTCTATTCCAGTAAGTTTTCCTGCTTCCCTCTTCTTGCATCGGTGACGACCTTTGCAGGGAATTGATTATGGTAATGATTGTGGTTTGAACATGGATGCATCGATTTAGTACAGCAATACAGTACCTCAGATTTATGCAGTTCGAGTTGCACGAATTCACAGATGCGCAAACTTTTCTTTGGAACCAAACTAATTGACATACACGATTTTCTCAGACACGTGACATTTGCGAAATCCTGAAGAAACCCTGCAGAAGTGTTTATGTTTACTTTTTGAATAAATTTATAAGCTTTCATGCTTTTATTCATAAAATCTATATGAAAAATGTATTATTTTTATTTTTGTGCATGCATAAATATGATACAAAGGAAATTACAGCACTTACAGGTAGTGTACGTTTACAAGATGTGATGCCCATTCGCAAAGTTTCTGCACTTTTCAAAGAGTGGTACCCCTGCAGAAAGTGTTTGCTTAATTTTTGAAGTGCAGTAATTTTCTGTATAAGTTTTCATGCATTTGAGTGTAAAATTGGTATGAAAAATTTTATATATATTTCTGATAGCGTAGTCACTTGTTTCGTCCTCAAGGAGTTACCCCCAGTGGTGTGCCAGCGCTCCATGTGACTAGACTAGTATCAAAGACATATTTTTCTAGCCTGGTCTTGTAGCTGAGTATTGTGTCGTACTGAAAACACTATGACACACGTGATAAGAGTAGAATGGACTCAAAGATAAGAGGGCATTTTCCCCTATCTTCAGCGAAGCTGAACCCAGTTTTTCCTACGTCAAAAACTGCAAGAAGTGACTATTGCGCGTCTGCCATCTTGTTTACGACCAGGCCAGGCAAAAGACCAGCCCCATTACCGCTGCTAGTCAAAATTGTGTGCACAGTGATTCAGTGCTCCTCACAAAATCACTTTGATTTCAAATTCTTTCATCAGCGAGAATCATGGAAACATCTCAACTTGAAAGTTGAGTGTTTAATTTTAAGCTCCAGTTAAAAATTGTTAGTTTAAACTGTGGAACAAGTGATTATTTTGTGTACAGAAGCCGGGAACCGGACTTTGTTTTCTAAGCACTTGGTCGGTGCTCTCTCACATTCTCTGTTATTTGCAAAAGGCCCCAAAAATTTGAATTTTTAATCATTCTATTTAGAAATTTTAATTAAAGAAATGTTCCACAATTTATTATTAGTTTAGATAATCCTTTCAGATAACGATGTCTACAATAGCCTGGGCGGTAGCCTACATGAGATGGTAGCCTAACAAATTCAGTGTGAATAACTACTATAATAGATGTTGTCTTTAGCCTATAACCTACAATTACAATCCTAAAGGGGATTTAAATAACCTGGATTAGGCAGTAGCCTAAATTAAAGTAAGAACCTTTTAAGACATATCCTTTTATGGTCCTAGGCAGCAGCCTAGTTTACACCAAGACCCTAGGATTTGATAAACAGGCTACTGAATTTTTCCTTTTATATAGCCTGTATACTTAAGCCTGATTTAAAACAATCCAGGACTATGCAGTATCTTACATTAGATTAAGTGATAAACTTTTACAAAAGTATTCCATTTTTGAACTAAATCATTTTCCTAGACCATGTAATCTAGAACTAGTTGAGAATAGTAACCTGTGCCGGTTGAGATGGTAGCCTAGCCTTAAGGCTACATACTAAGGCAATTGTATTTTGACGTAACCATACCCTTGTGAATTAAATAATTCGGATTAAGCAGTATCCTAGATTAGTAAGTATACCTTAGTTTAACCAGACCACTGAGCTGATTAACAGCTCTCCCAGGGCTGGCCCGAAGGATTAGATTTTTTTTACGTGGCTAAGAACCAATTGGTTACCTAGCAACGGGACCTACAGCTTATTGTGGAATCCGAACCACATTATAGCGAGAAATGAATTTCTATCGCAAGAAATAAATTCCTCTTATTCTTCACTGGCCGGTCGGAGATTCGAACTCGCGGCCAGCATAGTGCTAGCTGAGAACGGAACCCACTCGCCCAGCGAAGAACATCCTAGATTAGAGTAAGTGATAGCCTAGCTATAAGATTATACAGTGCTTTATTGGGTTACTATTTTATATAGTAGACCAAGTAACCTGGGTTAGGCAAAAATAGTAGCCTAACTATAAGCTTACATATTAGTAAGTTGCTGGTTTTATATAGCCTATACATCTAACTAAGTGTGATCTATTAAAATCTGGATTAGGTAATACCCTATACTAGGCTAAGAAAGAACAAATAAGCCTAGGGGTACATACAAACAGTATTCTAGGGTTAGTAACACTGGTAAGGTCCTATGTAGCCTATACCCTTACAAGTGATATCAGCCTGGAACAGGCAACAGCCTAACCAGATTAAGTAGAAATCCCTTTTTAAGGGAATATCCTACTGCTAATTTAGAAACAGCGTGGCTGAGTATCAGACAAAAGTTGTAGTCTCGGCTACATAAAACAAAAATCCAGATTACAGGAGGATTAATTTTGCATAGCTTATATCCATAGGTTTTTAAATAAACTTAGAAAAAGAAGCAGCTTAGAATAGGTTAAGTGAGAATCCTCTAAGAAATCTTCTATGCTTAGATTAATGTAGATTATACTAAAGAATTAACCTAAGCCATATAAAACACTAGCTTGGGTTAGTTAGACAAATTAGTTCATAGAAGATAGGCTGTGTGGCATGACAATTTAGAGTTAAAATTTCATACAGTCATTGCAAAAGAACTAATAGTTTAAGTAATACAGCCTTATATGGTGTCAAAATTAACCTAAACCTAAAATGGTTTAAGTTGATTTGGATATTTTATAAAAGTATTACATTTACACACTGGTAATCAAACTAACCTGTAAGATGTAATATGCTAATGATACAGGGGTGTTACAAAAGTGTCCATTATTAAAAACAATTTATACTAATTAATTTCTAATAACTTGGTTTTTTCAGCACAGGGCCACCATTATGCAGGACCCTCAGCTCAAGTGTTCCGTAGCAAATTTCTCGGTTCGCTTTTTGCCAGTGGGTACGGCCCATTCCACCTGCCATGAGTATAGTTCTCGTAAAAAACAAGACAAATTTGCTTGGTGGCCAGATGTGTGTGAAAGTTGCAGTGTGCTCTTGGCAGAAAGTTTTAAGGACGAAACAGCTCATTTTAAACTGTCATGATGGGTCCTAGGGTTCAGGAAGGGGGAGATTATATCTTTCTGGCAGAACTCCGGCAGCAAATATTTAACCCCTTCTCAGAAGACCTATATTTGGGCCAAAACATTCAGTCCAACATACCTCCCAGGTTAACCCCGTGGAGGAAATAGAGGAAGTTCCTCTTGGAGGTGGTTTTCTTACAAATGAAGTTGACATTGCTAGAAATGACCTTGCTGAACAAAGAAGGATCAGGATGCAACCTTCAGCTATTGATGGAAGAAACTTTCCTTCTGAAACTTTCCAGAAGGAATTCAATCCCCCATGCAGCTCTCAGAAGCTGATCAGGATCCTTCCCCCAAAAGGGATACAAGGATTCACTTAACCCCCATTGAAATGACTACATTTTTTGGAGGGGTATAGTAATTCACCCAGGACCTCTGCCCCCTAGGCAGTCACAGTTCAGCTGTGGATGCTCAGTCAGATTATGCAAGCTTCCCCAAAAGGGGTATACAGTTTGCAGCATTTGATCAGTTCCGTAAGGAAATTAAGATGCCCTTGCCACAGAACGGCAAATACGATGGACATATTGCATGGTTCCGAACAGGAAATGAAAGAAATCAAGTCAGTGATGTACATTCCAAAGGGTAAAAGTACTGTATCCTGCAGCCGAAAGGAGAGAGTTTTAACAAACTCTGACCAAACAAGGTCCAAGCTTAGAATTCCAACTGGAGCCAACAAAACAGCCAGTTCGGACTACAAAACTTCAGGTCAAAACACAACGGGTTCCAATATTCTCCCCAGATGGTACTGATAATCCTTGATGAGACACTTCAATGCATATTTTCTCTAACAGTATCTAATTAATGAGAGAAAAACCGTGATCGAAGTTGTACATGTGAAGTTTAGAGACAGGGCAGCATTCCCTAACACAGAATGGCGCCTGGTACCACCTTTGCCAGACATGGAGAAACCTCAAAAGGAAACAGTTCTCTTATGTGGGAATACAGCATTATTTATTTATTATTAAAGTAGTTTAACCGGACCACTGAGCTGACTTTCAGCTCTAATAGGGCTGACCTGAAGGATCAGATTAAAATACGAGGTCTAGGCCTGAGGCCAAGCACTAGAAACCAATAGATCATTCAGTACGATGATGAACGTATTAAAATGAAATTAAAAACTGCACACAGGCACGTACTCTCATACTGGAACACATATATACAGTAAATACATTTACTCATACTTCCTTACATACACACTGAAAAGGTATGTTAAAATTCAGAATATAAGGCATGTAATATTTTTAAATTTTGTTTTTTTTTTAATTCGACAAGCGCTATAAGGGTTTTCTTGCTTTTATTAATTACTTATTTTTATATTTTATTAAACTACAGTTCCTCACAAACATCGAAATTGGAATGATTGAAAATGTAAAAGATTCTGACAAAATTACCTCTATTGATTTATTTCCAAAAGTTGACAGTCGCTGTTGGTCATACTTTGGACACTCGTATAACACGTCTGACCGTTATCATCACCCTGCACTCTGAGCGCTCGGGAGCCAGGCCACCTGGGCTGCTCATTAAGTGCCCATGTGTCAGACGAGTATGGCCTATTTTGAGACGTGTTGGAATTACTTGTGCATGTCTCTCTTTCTGATATGATGGACTCCATTTTTTAACATTAGGTTTTGTTTCAATTCATTACTTTCAGGTTCTTCATTCCATATATATTACCATTTATTTATGATACCCATTTTTGTGTGTGTTACATAATCAGTAACAGGGATGTTCACATTTGATCTTATCATGTGGGTTGCTTCTTTGGCTGCTTTGTCTAAATCTTCATTTCCTTTGACACATTTCTACATTTTTTCCATTATTATATAAGTTATGGAGAAATAATTTAATTTGCTGTACTATATTATTTTTTGATTTGTAACTGAATAGCTTCTATAGCACTTCTTGAGTCACTAAAAATCACAAAATTATTGAATGATGTTTAATTATTTTTATAGCTGATGCAATTCCACACAAATCTGCTGTGAATACTAAAGTATTATTAGGAAGAGAGAACTGATAGGTCCTGTCCTGGGACACTGCAGCATATCCCACTCCGTGGTCTGATTTAGATCCATCTGTATATATTGCGTAATGTGGATCTTTTCGTCTTATATGCTCTACTGTATGTTGTCTATGGTGTTCTGGTGTATATGAGTAACTTTTTGATAAATGAGGTGTGTACAGATTCTCATTTTATTCATTGTCCGAGGAGGAGGTGATTTTACCATTAAAGGCTCTTCTATATTTATGTTCAGCGACTCAAACAGTCTTCTAGCTCTAATTGGGAAAGGTGGTGGATGGTTATTTATAAATACATCTCTTAATTCAAATAATTTTTTTGTTGGAGAATCACTAGTTTGAATTCTTAGAGCACTTTTCATTGTTACTAGCTCTCTATGGAGAGACAGAGGCAGTTACCACATTCAACTTGTAAAGATGATTTTGATGATGACCTAAAGACTCCTGAGGATATTTCTAAGACCTTCATTGTGAACAGGGTCTAACATTTTCAGCGCTGCATCCGATGCTGAGCCATAGTACTTCGCTTCCATAATCAATGATAGACAGAACTGTTGCTTTATACAGTACAGCAAGGGTATGTCTATCGGCTCCCCAAGTAGTGTTCGATAGTTTTCTAATTAGATTTAATGTTCTTTTACATTTAGATTTTACATATGTTACGTGGGCTTTCCAGTTCAAGTGAGTATCAAATACCAATCCCAAAAATTTTGCTGTTTGGCCAATTGGTATTCTATGGTTTCTGATTTTTAAGTCTATTCCTTCACCTTTTTTCCACTTTTTATTTTTAGAAAACATGATTGCTTGAGTTTTATCTAAGGAAAATTAAAGCCTACAGATGAGGCCCATTCATCTATTTTTACTATGCTTTTATTAATGATTTGTTCTGCATGTTTTATTCAAGATGCTGAATATTATATGGCAAAATCATCCATGTACAGGTTACTTTTAATGCCAATAGGTAGATTATTACTGATATCATTAATTGCTCAAGTAAACAGTGTGCCACTAAGGACACTTCCCTGTGGAACACCATTTTCAAGTGGAAATGTTCTAGACAGATCATCATCAGTTCTCACCTGAAAACTGTGATTTGTCAAAAAGTTTTGTATAAACCCAGGTAACGTCCACAGATGTTGTTGTTTTGTCAAGTTTTTAATGCAGCATACCTCCATGTAGTATCGTATGCTTTTTCACTGTCAAAAAAGACAGCTACAGTAATTTGTTTTCGTTCAAAACCTCTATAGAGAGAGGATCTAATGTAGATCTGTTACACTGTGACCCAAACTGAGTCAAAATTTTATTTTCTCGAGTGTGCCATGTTAGTCGGGCACTTACATTTTCTCTAACAGTTTGCATAAGTAGCTTGCTATAGATGACGCCCTTTACCAGGTCAAGGGTAGGCGGATGTATACTTCCATTATGAATAAAACCCAACTTGCTCACCAAGTACCCCCCAGCCTTCTTTCCCTTCACTTTTAAAATAATTAACCATGTGAAGGCAAACTCAGAATTATGTAGTAACTAGAAAACGGAAGCCAATGGCATAACTAAAATCATCCACCACAGTCCTCCTGGTTTAAAAAAATGCCACCAAGGAATGGGCAACACCTCAACTCCCTTTTGAAAGGAAAAAGCTCCCCTTGATGTTGCTACTCAGTAATTTGGGACCCAGTGAGAAGAATCCCAGATGAGACAGCTTTGTCAGAATTCTTGGCTAGGACTCTTCTCCTTAGTATCTTATCCACTTCCACCTTGCTAGAAGTTCCACCAAGAGGCTTCCAGAAGATCGCAGGGCACTTTTTGCTGTTGTGGCTAAAAGTCTTATGAGAACCCTACGGGAAGCACTCTGTGTGACTTTTTAGACTGGCACTTAAAAGCACAAATGGAAACATTGGAAGGCTCCAATAATGTGACCGCTTTATTACAGTCTAACCCTTCTGTAAGGACCTATTTGAGGATTCTATTGTAACTTAATTCAACGAGCAAGCACGCCAACAAACTTGTACAGTGTACGCTCTTCTGGGAAAAGGGGAATTCAGGAAACAAAAAACCCAAAATTTCCCTTTGCCCAATTCAAAAAAAGGCTCGCTTTGATCAAAAATCATATAAGCCTGCAGAAAACTTTCCCTCATAAACAGGTAAGTGGTCAGAAGGGACAACGCCCTTCAAAAGGACAGCAACAGCAACAGTCACATCAGCAAGGATTTATTTCGTTACAAAATGCAGTACAGCATTGTAATATCCTTTAATAAAATGTGGAAAAAGCATAAACATTAAAAAACATAAAACAAAAAAAGCTCTAACAAAGTCAAATGCCTTTTTACCCTCTCCACCCATTCCACACTGTGTTACCATCCCCTTTCATCCTGGGAAACTCCTTCCACGGCCACCCACCTTCCACCATCAACACCTTGTCTGTGTGCTTATTCCTGTAAAAAGTCTTACTACCGTTCCCCTCCTATCTCGCCCAACCTTCTGGTCATCCCGTTGGAAACTTTCCTGTGCCTCCCAAACCCCCTTCCCCTAGAGTTAAAAAAAAAAGATGCAATAAAATTCCTATGTCCTTGTTTGAACCAGAATTTGAGGGACTTAATATGTGGTTCCCTTTCGGTGGGATTTTCATCTCACTAAATACAAAGAATAGGTTTATGAAATGATACACAACCTAGTTTTTGTAAAGATAAGAGTTTCTCTCTCTCTCTCTCTGCCACAGTTAATTCATCATATTGCACATATGAGATATTTTTGACAGGTTTCTTCCTGAAGTACAAGCAACAACATGGCAACAGCCACTGCCACTAGCCAAAACTTGGCTCTTTTGTTTACTGGGAAGAATCATTGGCCTCGAGTCTAGTGGCGTCCAGATCGGCTGACTCTCCTGGCAAGGGGGCCTTCTCTGGTCACAATGTCTGTTCAGCAGGTCTCAAAATTCCTCATTCACCTGATAAGATAGTTTTCACTGCTTTCAGAGGATGTTGCACGTCTAGGGATGCAGGGATCATGCTTGCATTAGATCTCTTCTCTAAGCACTTTCCATCCAAATGTTTGCTGAATATCAGATGGGTAGAATAATTAAAATCTTGTCTTCTATGGAGATTCCATTTTTCTGGTTTCAGCATCTTTAGGGAAACAAAAACTGAAATTTCCTTTCTTTTCCATTTGTCTGATACCCATCCTTCTGCACAGATGATTAGCATTCTTAAATAACTCAAAAAACTAAAATCTTAAAATAAAGAGGAAACATACTGTCGATAATTAATTTTATGGCTTTTGTGATCGGTGACTATAAGAAATTTGAAATAACAGCTTGAAGCCTCTCTTGGCCTCATCCTTCCTGTGGGGTGGTATTTTGAGGGATAGCTGGCACCCTGACACAAGTTGTTTTACCTACTCTCTTATCCTGATCTTTATGTTGACTGCATAGAAAATCAGGACTCACGCTATACACTGAGTATTTGATAGGATAATGATATTTTTGGGAAATTGTTGGTCAAACATTACATGAAGTCAGATATTTGATTATATGCTGTACACATGTATTATATTTTAAGAGGATGATGAGGAAGTTTGCATTTATTTAGAGGTAAAAGATTCGGTCATTCAGAATTTCCACCAATCTCAGATTAGCTGCTATGTTGTGGCATAAAGCAAGCCAATTTTTTTTTTGTCTAACTCAGAAGAAATGAGCAATACATTCCTAATTTAATATTGTAAAAAGAGGATACAATAAATTGAACGGTCATCTCAGCTTTTATAAAGTTGGGTATCTTACGGAATAATGAACCTGCCATAAATAAACTAAAACATTGAACCTTCAATCAATGAATGCTCACACCTTTGTGATTCATATTTGATTAATGCCCTACATGACCCGATTCCCATGTTTAGTTAGTAAAACTCTGAGCATTAATATTCAAGCACTTTATCTGCTTTCTGAAAAGAAAAGGTTTGGAAGCAAAACCCCTAAGAAAATCATCAACATCTCTAATAGACCCACTTTTCAAGATATCCAACTATATTAACCTGCACTGCTGTTTATCACTAACAAGACATTGGAGACGTTCTCAGCTAGCACTCTGCAGGGCCCGCGTTCGAATCTCTGACCGGCCAATGAAGAATTAGAGGAATTTATTTTTTGGTGATAGAAATTCATTTCTCGGTATAATGTGGTTTGGATGCCACAGTAAGCTGTAGGTCCCGTCGCTAGGTAACCAATTGGTTCTTCAGCCACGTAAAATAAGTCTAATCCTTCGGGCCAGCCCTAGGAGAGCTGTTAATAAGCTCAGTGGTCTGGTTAAACTAAGGTATACTTACTTTACTGAATCCTTTACTATCAATAACATTATATATTCTAACTAACTGTAGGTAGATACAGCAGTCAGAATAATAGAAGATCCATTATAGCAGGTAGGTCGTTAATGATGTTCAATTTTTCATATTTTCCAGGCTTGTTAGCTAACCTATGGGAATTCCCAAGCTTTTCGTATGAAAATAACGAGGCTCTGACAAAGCAGTTGTCCAAGTTCTTCTCTTTATCCAAGAAGGCAGCCAATTCTTGTAATTATGTTGGAGAAATACTTCATGTCTTCTCACACATCAGGCAAACGTACAGGTAAGTGTTCATTGTCACAAAATTTTGCCTGCATAGATGTATGTTTTTTCTATATTAGGAAGCTGTTTAAAACCTCTTGTTTTTGTATCTGCTTTTTCACTGTGTATCAGAGTAAAGTGACAGATATTCGTGCCTGAATATGTCAGATTTTTTGCCAGGTCGTTACACAGCTGATTAAGCTGCAGCAACCCATTAGAAAAATCCCATCCTTGGCCTAAGGACTAAGCATGTGTGAATTAGAAGTGTATTTCATTTTGAATGAATTGAGTTGTCCCCTTATCTGCGGTAGATACCACACATCCCGGCACCTGCCGCAGAATGCAGGAATAGTGGGTAAAAATAAACCGTACATTTTACAGTACATATCATACTATTTTTCCCTCCCTCTAACGGAAGGGTGAAAGGAACCGATATCTTAGCATACAGTGAACCCCCCGTATTCGCGGGGGATGCGTCCCACCCACCCCCGCGAATAGGTCAAATCCGCGAATGCTTAAAACCCCTCTAAAAACACTTAGAACTGCCCATTTTGATAGCTTAAACCAAGTAAAACCCTGTAAAAATGCTTATACCTGAGCATTTTAATAGTTTTATCACAAAAAGTGCATTTAGTCATGAAAATTATATGAAAATACAGTAATCAGTGAATATTTCTCAGTGAAAAATACCGCGAATGGGCGAATTTTCCGCGAATGATGGCTAGATATGTTCCACAGAGAAACCCGCGAATGCGTGAGTCCGCGAACCATGAGAACGCGAACATGGGGGTTTTACTGTAATCCCAATTAGACTTTAAAACAGTTAAAAAGGATAAAAATGACACTTTGCTTACCGTTTTCCACCGCTAGAAGGCCTCGTGATGACTCCAGGAGGTCAAACACACGGCTAAAGCCAGCGCCAGTGGCAAGCAGCAGCTCAAAGGCACCAGGAGTGCTGAACAGCGAGAGGCGAAATCAGTACATTGGGGCCTCTCAGTAATGACAAAGGCTTCAGCGGCGGGAGCACAGGACTTCCAGTAGAAAAAGCCGTAAGAAAAATAAATGACCTCCTCTGTTGGGGAGCCGATACTCTCTCGATCTGCCCAAGCTGCCCAAACACACCCACCACGTCCAGTGCGAGCCAAGAAAGGAGAGCAAAAGCGTAATCGCGTAATGGGCAGATCAACAAGCGAAGCAGTGAAGAAGGGTAGTCGGCTCAACAAGACACAAAAAGGAAGGAGATCCAGTGAATGAAGAGTATACAAATAACCAAATACAAAACCTTGGCTGGTGATTAGAGAAAGTTCCAAGAAAACTTTTCGTGACTTAACCAACCGAAGCTTGATAAATTTATATTTATGATGAAAAGCCATGAACGAAATATTTAAAGCAATTTTTACAATTACGTTGTTGTACGAAATGACCAAGTTTATAGATGCAGTACGTGTAACTTTATTACCAATTCTACGTTTAGGAATTTGATGTCATTGTAAATTATTATTATTATTATTATTAAAATAGTTTAACCAGACCACTGAGCTGACTATCAGCTCTCATAGGGCTGGCCCAAAGGATTAGGATGGAATGATGAGTCTAGGCTAGAAGCCTAGCACTGGGACCTAATAGGTCAATCGCCAATGATGAATGAACGAAAATGAAAAAGAAATTAAAAGCTGTAAATAGGCATACGCTTTCATACTGGAACACACTCGCACAATAAATACATTCATACTCACGCCTCCATACATACTCATTAAAAAGGTATATTAAAATTCAAATTAAATTAATTAAAATTATAAAATTTACTTGTTGTAAAATTAATTATATTGATCGATTGATTTTTTATGTTTTATCAATTAATTCGCAGCGTCTCATGAACATTAAAATGGGTACTATTGAGAATGTTGAAGATTCTGATAAAATTTCTTTTAATTTTTCTATTTCCAAAATTTGATAATTGCTACAGGTTATATTTTGGACATTCACACAGTAAATGCTTAACTGTTATCAACACATTGCAATCTGGGCATTTGGGAGGTGGGCCACATGGACAGTTCATTGAATGTCCATGTGTCAAACGAGTATGGCCTATTCGAAGACGCATCAGAATTACTTGTGCGTCTCTCTCTCTCTGATATGATGAACTCCATTTTCCAACACTGGATTTTATCTGTACTAATTTATTATTTTCAGGTTCTTCGTTCCATTCATTTTGCCACTTTTTTACAATGACTGTTTTTATATATCTTGTATAGTCACTAATAGGGATGTCTACATTTGCTCTTGTCATGTGGACCGCTCCTTTAGCCGCTTTATCAGCCTCTTCATTTCCCTTAATCCCTACATGGGCAGAGATCCAACATATTTCAATATTTTTCCCTTCTTATATAATTTATGGAGTGAAAACTTTTTATGTTGTACAATATTATTTTTTGATTATAGCTTTGAATGGCTTCTATGGCACTTCTGGAGTCGCTATAAATCACAAAATTATTACGTGAGGCTTCTCTAATTATTTCTATGGCTGATACTATTGCACATAACTCGGCTGTAAATACTGAGGTGTTATCTGGTGGAGAGAACTGGTACGTTTTGTCTGGGGACACTGCAGCATATCCCACTCCATATTGTGATTTAGATCCGTCGGTATATTTTGCATGATGTGGACCTTTTCGGATTATATGTTCTACTGCATGTTGTCTATGGTATTCTGGAGCGTATGAATGGCTTTTTGATAAATATTTCAAGTGTGTACAAAATTCTCATTTTATTCATTGTCCAAGGAGGAGGTAATTTTAATATTAAAGGTAATTGTACATTTATATTTAGCGACTCAAACAATCTTCTAGCCCTAATTGGGAAAGGAGGTGGATGATTGTTTATAAACAAATCTCTTAATCCAAATAATTTTTTGGTTGGAGAATTTGTCTGAATTCTCAGAGCACTCTTCATTGTTACTAGCTCTCTATGGAGAGACAGAGGTAATTCACCACATTCAGCTTTAAAGACGACGTTGGTGATGATCGAAAAGCTCCTGAACATACTCCAAGACCTTCATTATGAACTGGGTCTACAGTTTTCAGCGTTGCGTCTGATGCCGAGCCACATATTTCACTTCCATAATCAACGATAGACAGCACTGTTGCTTAATACAGTAAATTAAGGGTATGTCTATCGGCTCCCCAAGTAGTGTTCGATAATTTTTAATTAGGTTTAATGCTATATATATATATATATATATATATATATATATATATATATATATATATATATATATATATATATATATATATATATATATATCTGTCTCAAATATAAGGAGCCCATAAAATGCCAAAAAAGTAGAAAGTAAATGCTATATTTCAGAGACCAGCTTATATTTGATGGTCTCTCTATGTCTCTCTCTCATCAGGCAAGTAACTCCTTATATTTGATGGATTCTGTTTTAACAGAAAATGTCTCATAGTTTTTGTATGTATATATATATATATATATATATATATATATATATATATATATATATAAAATTATATATTATATTACATATATATATATATATATATATATATATATATATATATATATATATATATATATATATATATATATATATATATATATATATATATATATATTCACCCATATTTGGAAATTTATTTTATTTTTTTCTAGGATTTACAAAATAGAATTGGAAGGAGACACAAAAAAGAAGTTACAAAGTAAAACAAATAGTTTCAGATGGTCAATTGTCATCTTCCAGGTATCAGAGTGGGAAATGACTGTCAGAGGCTTACAAAATCCAAAAAAGAGTTCCAGATGGTTAATTTCAGGGGTTAAAAAGAAAAGGTTAATCAGCAACCTCGACTGGAATATACTTAAAAGGAAAACGGAATATTCATTTTACAGGCCTGGAGGTCATTTTGTTTGGTAGTAGTATTAAAGTAAGTTTAACCCTTGACAAACCACTGAGCTGATTTGTTTCAGCTCATCAATAAACGTGGGCTGAATTCTGCCCTGTGGGAAAGGATTAGAATAAAATACCATTTTATAGGATTTACAAATGGAAGGAGAAAAAATTGGCCACACATACACAGTAAATACATTCACTCATGCTTCCACAGTAAAAGGTATAATAAAAAAATTCAAATTTAAATTGACTTTCAGATGCTATACCACATGGGAGGGTAAATACATTCACTCATGCTTCCCACGGTAAAAAAGGTATAATAAAAAAATTCAAATTTTTGTGCTATGAGGGTTTTTATTATTTACTTTTTATATTTTATTAATTAAACCACAGTTCCTCATAAACAACAAAATCGGAATGACTGTAAACGTAAAAGATTCCGACAAAATTTCATTCATTGATTCATTTCCAAAAGTTGACAGTTGCTGTCGGTCATACTTTGGACACTCACATAACACGTCTGATCGTTATCACCACCTTGCACTCTGAGCACTTGGGAGCCGGGCCACGTGGGCTGCTCATTAAGTGTCCATGTGTCAGACGAGTATGTCCTATTCTGAAACATGTTAGAATTACTTGTGCATGTGTCTCTCTCTGATATGAGAAACTCCATTTTTCAACTTAAGGTTTTGTTTTAATTTATTATTTTCAGGTTCTTCATTTCATATATATTGTCATTTATTTATGATACCCATTTTTGTGTGTGTTACGTAATCAGTAACAGGGATATTCACAGTTGATCTTGTCATGTGGGTTGATTCTTTGGCTGCTTTATCTGCCTCTTCATTTCCTTTGATCCCCACGTGGGCAGGGATCCAACATATATCTACATTTTTTCCATTATTATATAAGTTATGGAGAAATGATTTAATTTGTCGTACAATATTATTTTTTGATTCGTAACTGTGAATAGCTTCTATAGCGCTTCTCGAGTCACTAAAAATCACAAAACTATTGAATGATGTTTCTTTAATTATTTTTATAGCTGACGCAATTGCACACAATTCTGCTGTGAATATTGAAGCATTATTAGGAAGAGAGAATTGATAAGTTTTGTCTTGGGACACTGCAGCATATCCCACTCTGTGGTCTGATTTAGATCCATCTATATATTTATTGCGTAATGTGGAACTTTTTGGTTTATATGCTATTGTATGTTGTCTATGGTGTTCTGGTGTCTATGAGCAACTTTTTGATAAATATTTCAGGTGTGTACAAATTCTCATTTTATTCATTGTCCAGGGAGGAGGTGATTTTACTATTAAAGGCACTTGCATATTTATATTCAGCAACTCAGACATCTTCTAGCTGTAACTGGGAAGGTGGAGGATTGTTATTTATAAATACATCTCTTAATTCAAACAATTTTTTTGTTGGAGAGTCACTTGTCTGAATTCTTAGAGCACTCTTCATTGTTACTAGCTCTCTATGGAGAGACAGAGGCAGTTCACCACATTCAACTTGTAAGGATGATTTTGGTGATGATCTAAAGGCTCCTGAGCATATTCTAAGGCCTTCATTGTGAACAGGGTCTGACATTTACAGCCCTGCATCAGATGCTGAGCCGTATACTTTACTTCCATAATCAATGATAGACAGAACTGTTGCTTTATACAGTACAGTAAGGGTATGTCTATCGGCTCCCCAAGTAGTGTTCGACAGTTTTTTAATTAGATTTAATGCTCTTTTACATTTTGATTTTACATATGTGGGCTTTCCAGTTCAAGTGAGTATAAATATTAACCCCAAAAATTTGCTGTTTGGCCAATTGGTGTAATATGGTTTCCAATTTTTAAATCTATTCTTCACCTTTTTTCCACTTTTTATTTTTATAAAACATGATTGCTTGAGTTTTATCTATGGAAAATTTAAAGCCTACAGATGAGGCCCATTCATCTATTTTTACTATGCTCTTAATAATAACTTCTGTGTTTTATTCGAGATGCTGAATAATACATGAGAAAATCATCCATATACAGGTTACTTTTAATGCCAATAGGTAGATTATTACCAATATATCATTAATTGCTGAAGTAAACAGTGTGCCACTAAGGACACTTCCCTGTGGAACACCATTTTCAAGTGGAAATGTTCTAGACAGATCATCATCAGCTCTCACCTGAAAACTGCGGTTTGTCAAAAAAAAAAAAAAAAGTCCACGGATGTTGTTGTTTTGTAAAGTTTCTAATACAGCATACTTCCATGTGTGTCGTATACTTTTTCAGTGTCAAAAAAGACAGCTACAGTAATTTGTTGTCATTCAAAATCTTTACGTATATGGTCCTCTAAGTTAGAGAGAGAATCTATTGTAGATCTGTTACACTGTGACCCGAACTGAGTGGAATCAAAATTTTATTTTCTCGAACGTGCCATGTTAGTCTACCATTTACCATTTTCTCTAACAATTTGCATAAGCGGCTTGTTAAAGAATTGGTCTGTAATTATTTACATTACTGGGGTCCTTTCCAGGTTTGGGGATAGAAATTTTTATAGCTTTACACCATTCATCTGGAAATAAATTTTGAAGCCATAAATTATTATAAACTTTTAATAAGTATGACTTTGCCAAAGGTGCTAAGTGGCAGATCATCTCAAAACGAATATTTTCACCTCCAGAAGCAAATTTATTGCTGTTTGAGAGAGCATATTCTAACTCTGATATATTAAATTTTCTAATATATATCTTCTATTGTTTCAAAATTTATTGTTATTCTATTTTATTTTTCTTTGTGTGGAAGTGTTCATCTATATTTTTATCACTACTTACATTTGCTAAATTTTCTCCCATTATATTACTTATATTTCTTTTGGATCAAGTGTTCTTTTTTATTCGTATTCTAACGCTCGATGTTTGCAATCAGCAAAGTTTACAGGTACTTTGTCATAACACTTTATGTACATGTATAGCTGTACCTAAATTTCCTACTTCTTCTCTTAATGTAGATGCTAAGGCATATTTGCCTATCGTTGGTATTGTTTTGTAAACATAACATCATAGGTTCGTATTCTTTTAGTAATCGTATTTCTCCTAGTTGTAGTCTGGTCGGTAGAAATTAGTTTTGTCATTTAATGAAATAAACTATCGAGTATGGAAAGTGCAGGTGAAAAGCTAATGATAAAAGATGATCTTTTAGGGATAGTTGAAGGTAATGAGGAGCTAGTGGTGTTTCAGCAGTGAGAAAATTAAGTTTATGCCCTAACAAGGCTCTTGCTATAGAACCCAAACTTCTTTACCTTATTGGGAGATCCTACTGATGCAGGAGTGGTATGGAAGAAATTGCAAGACACTTTTCAGAAAAAGATTTAGGCTAAGAAACTGTCTTGAAAAAAGTTGGACAATATAAAATAAAAGGCAGGTAATAGTGTACAAAACTTTCTTAAAGTTTCACTGAAATTTTTGAAGATTTAGCCGTCATAGGTGATCCAGTAGAAGAATAGGTTATTAATTTAATTGTCCACAGTTCCTGACAATTGTGGTACATTAGTAACAGCTGTAGAAGCTATGGATAAAGTCTCGTCTTGGGAGTCAGTCACAGAACGACTGCAACATGAAGGAAAGTAACGGTGATGACCTACTGTGAGATTCAGAGCCTTTGTCCCGTTGTTTTTCTGGAATAACTTTTTTTCTGTGCATTTGACAAAGATATTACTTAGCCATAGTATACTTTACATCCCTACCTAATTTTTGGCAGCATTCTCTATTACTTATATTAGAAAAAAGTATATTCGTAAGAGTAAAATAAAGCAGTCGAAGCCAGTGGCGGAACACACTAATGTATGGGTTCAAAGTTTTGTGTGACATAAACATATGATGTCCCAACTCCTCCCACAAGGTGATGACGACAAACAGCTGTCTCTGAAATTCTGAATGAATATTCATACCTTGTCAGGGCTTCAAGAATGGCGGCTATGATAAGTCATTGACCCCGTGGTTGCAGGACAGCTTTTGTGATTCAACTTGCACAAGTTGTTTAGAAGTGTGGAGGCCTGTGGAAAACCCTACGTACACTTGAAACAGGTAAATGAATAATAGGGCCCTTTTTTGGGTAAGGAGTACACCCGGACATCCAAAGCTACCAAGTTTGCGTTATTTGTTAACTTCCATAAGGTGCAGAAAGATAATTACAGTATATATGCTCTATACAGCAATAGTTGTTGATTTCTTAGTAAAATATAACTTGCGGAACAACATTAAAACTTGCTTTGCCAAAAATAAATTAAAAAAATGTCATGGGTTGTATAATACATCACTGAATGACCTCTATAGGTCCCAGTGCTTGGGCTTAGCCCGAAACGCCATAATCCACCCATTGATTATAACGTCAAGTTTCCTCATGTGTAATTATGTTAAATAAAGGATCCATGTAAGGGCATGTCATTTCATATGATCGCTCCTGTCCTCTTAGTGACAGAGTACAACAATGGCCGAATTGTAACATTATAATGAAAGTTGTTTTCATATTCCACAGAATATTACCGGCATGGTAGTTCGATTGTTGGTAGGCTTTTAAATACCACGATTGCTTGCACACTAAAAAGTATAAGTATACTCGGTCCTTTAATTTGCTCACTTGAATGATTCTTAATTGAAAGTGATGAATTGGCAGATCATCCAATTACGACCTACAATAAGCAACCGTTTGTCTCTAAGATCAGACAAAGTCATTCTGGACTCATAATACCTGATAATAATAAACGAATGAAAATATTAACAGTAATTAGCAGCAAAAGTCAATTGTTAATTGATTTTTAATTATTTAATTTTTTGATGGAGAAAGTGATAGGAAGTAATTTCTCAGATTACTTGTGGAAACCCTTTTCTTCAAGGATTCTAGCACTCGACCTCATGGCATAAATCCTGTATACTACTACTACTACCACTACTACAAAATGTAAACAAGAAGTATTGGTTGTATTTCACTGTTGCCAAAAGTTGAGACTTTTTCACGAATAGCCAATTATCCATCGAGAGGGAGGCAAGTTAATGACGTCATAAGTTACGTCATTATATCTTCGAAAGGCATTCCTCTGAGTTTGCTGGCGATGTCTACAAGAAGTCGGTGCTACTCTTATAATTACCAGAATTATGCAACTTTCGTAATACAGAATACAGTAAAAAATTAGGTAGGGATGTAAGATACCAGTGACAAAGTGTCATCTTTGTCAGGTACGTTGATAAAATTTTATTCGGAAAAACACCGGGACACCGGCTGTGAATCTCATAGTAGCCCTAGTTGAAAGTAAAGCTTTGATAGGCAGAAAGAAATTCAAAAGGCCCAGTGTTTTGAAAGACTGGTCAAGTCAAGAAGAACTGTTATAAGTATAATGAAAAATGCATAAAATTCAGAGGTAAAGGAGAAATCTTTTAAATCTGATGATGAGGTTACTTTGTTTGCCAGTGCCTTGTCTACAAATATTGTCAATAAAGACTGTCGAATCATGCATTCAGGCGCAGCTCGACATGTGTGTAAATAATAAGAAATATTTCTGTTTGTTGAGATTTCTTCGTCAATGAATGTGGAAGTAGGTGATGTTACACAGTTGGAGAAAGTAGTGCTGTTGGAAGTCAGCCTACCGGATGACAAAGTGAAAACTTGTGCTCTATAGAAAGTGTTGTTTGCACCAGAATTTAACCTGCAATTTGATCCCTGTTCATAAGGTTGCACAAGGTGGGAAAATGACAAATTTCTATAATGGTATACCTACCTCGCTTTTTCGGGCTTCATTTTGTCGCGGATTTTTGTGGAACTCATTATTCACTTCTCCACTGGGGAACTTTCACTAATTCGCAGATTTTGTAGATAACATTACCACTGTGTAAGTACACTGTAAATTATTTTTACCATAAAAATCTGTATTTAGTCATGGACACTATGAAAAAATACAGTAATTAGTGAATAAGCACTGTTGCTCTACAAAAAAAGCAAATTAGTGATAATTTTGTTTTTACCAATGTATAAAAAAACGGGACGACTTCAATACTAAAAGAGAAAACGGCTTTGCTTATGTATACAGGGGTGACTTGATTAGTTGTCAAACGTTCTGTAAGACGGATTTATTAATTTGTATTAAAGATTTATTTAACTTGTATTAATCATTTTATATATATTTTGCTGTTTCTTCATTATTAATATTTTAAAATTAGTAACTCATTGTTGTAGGCATTTTAGGGGCGTAGGGTGCTAATCTGAGATGACTTAGGATGTTTTGGGATGATGGTTTGGGGTGTATTTTTGTTTGAATTGATATTAATTGTTTTAGTATGATAATTTAAGGTATATTTTTGTTTGAACTACTAAATTAGGCAGTGAACTTTTAAACTAGACAGTTATTGGCATTTTAGTGTAAGGGGGACAGGGTATTTGGCAATTATAAACATTTTTAGAGGGGATTTTGCATTTCTGCAGTGGGTTCTGGAACCTATCCCACTGTATGTAAGATTTTTAATGAGAAAAACGAGCTAGTGGCTGTAGGAAAGAAAATAGGGAAATTTAACGTTTGTTTTAACAATGGCACTTTTCATTTTTCAAGTGTTTCGTAGAACAAGATGTGGCATCGCAGATTTTGTCATCTTGGGATGAATAACTTGAAGAATTTGGTTTCCAAAAATTTTGTCAAGGGTATTGATGGTAAAATCACTAAAATTTCTTCAGTTTGTAACAACTGTTGTGATTGTGAAAACTATAGAGTTTCATTTCAGAGTAGAAAGTAACAACCACTCTATTAAAAGTGATGTTTGTGGTAAACTAAATCCAAAGTCCTTAGATGGTGGATATTCGTAACTTTCATTGCTGGTGTGGATATAATTAGGTATATATTCTGAAAAACAACTGAAGTAATACATTTAAAAGTTGGAAAACTCTGGTTGAAAAGCAGTAAGAGAAGATCAGGTGTGTTGTGTACTGATAATGGAGGCAAATATGCTTCTAAAGAATTTGAAGCTTTTCTACAGAGGGCCGCTATGCATCGCGAAGAAAGACTATTCTAAAACTCCTGAGCAAAACTGAGATGTATGTTGTCTGATTCATGGTTGCCTAAGAACTTTTGGACTGAGGCTCTGTCTACTGGCTGTGTATGCCTGTAAGCGCAGTCATGCTGCTGGTTTGAAGATACGACACCTAATGAGGGACTTGGTCACAAACTCATTGTTAAACATTCAAGAATGTTTGGATGCATTATGTTCATGTTCGAAAGGATGAAGGAGGTAAACTTTATTTGAAGTCCAAAAAGTATTTTACTGGGTTATAAATTTACAACAAAAGGATATCATCTCTGTAACTTGAATGCCAAGAAGGTTCTGCACACCAAATATGATACATTTGATGAAATGCAGTTTTTACTACTTGAGAAGGAGTCACCTCGCGATGACCCTATTGATAAGTTTATTCACATTCTTGATGATGAAGAGGTAGAAATTGTAAAACCAGAGCTGAAACTTCCGACGATCTACCAGGTACTAAGATCTGATCAACTGGGAGAATGGGCTAACTCTTGTGTTGAAGAATTTAATGAGCCTACAACTGTTGAAGAAGCTCTTTGTGGTCCAGAAGCTAAACATTGGAAATAAGCTAGAAAAAGATTGATTGATTCTACTGCCAGTAATAATGTTTGGACATTGGTTCGTGTCCCAGAGAAAAGAAACCTATCAGCACTAAGATAATATTCAAAGAGAAAATAGGACCAGATGGGTCTGTGTGTTTGTACAAAGCTCGACAAGTTGCCCAGGGTTTTTCTCAAAAGTTAGGGATAGACTATGATGAGACTTTTAGTCTTGCAGTGAGATTTGAGTCCATCTGTACGGTCTTGGCTTTAGCAGCTCAATGTGGTCTTCAGGTACATCAAATGGATGTATCTTCTGCCTTTTTGAATAGTAAACTCTCTGAAGAACTATACATTATGCAACCATAAGGTTTCATTGAAAATGGCAAACAGAACTGTGTGTGTATATCAAATAAAACTACTTATGGTCTTAAACAAGCACAAAATTGTGGGAATTCCTCATTAGACAGTTAACTGAAGCAACTGAAATTCGAGCAGTCAAGCAGAGATTTTTGTATTTATACTTATTGCTCTGATGATGTTTAAGTATCATAGCTGTACATGTGGATGATATTGTTATTGCTTGTAAATCTCTTGGTTTTCTGAATAGGGTAAAGTCAGCCTTAAGTGCTCATCATCATATGAAAGATTGAAGGAGCTACATTATTTTCTTGGTGTCACTGTTTTCAAGATGATGGTAAGGCCTTTATACATCAGTCTTCATATGCTCAATCTGTACTTCAGAAATTTGGTCTTGAAAACAGTAAGCCAGTATCAACACCCATTGATGATAAGTTGTGTACTTGAAAAGGCCTTAGTTGAATCTGAGCTGTTTGATTGTGAAATTTCTGGGTCTGCTGTTGGTGGTCTTCTATATTTGTCACCCGTCACCCAAGACAAGACCTGATAACACTTTTGCTATGATACCAGGTCAGATAGAAGTTCAGTATTGTCCAGTGAAAACATTTTGCAGATGAAAGTTTATCGTCTGAGGAATTCGTAAGACTCGAGAGAAGTTAGAATTGTGTTTTTTCCTCAAAACACATTCAGCATGAGGAGTGCTGGAAATATATTTAGTCCACCTTGACTGTGTCTGCATCTTTTATGATAATTCATAAAGTTGTCTGGAATATATGTCACAGTGATTTATTTTTGAGTTATTTGTGTAAACATGTATTTAGAACATGCTCCTTATTTTGTAATATTTCAGAATATGTACCAGAATATGTATTTATATGTTATACAGTTTATATTTACCAAGATATTTATTAATCATTCACTCCATAGTAAGAGCTTATGTGAACATTTCATTACAGGTGCTGAAAGCTGTAAATGGATGGGAACATAAGGTATGTTTATTATTTAATTGCTTTTGCGAGAATATGTTTTGGTGTAATTAGAATTTGAATTGATTTTAATAATGAAATACATCCTGCTGTGGAAATGGCTACTCCTTTCTAATAGCCTCATAATCTTAGTTACTGCTGCATTAGCAAAACACGGCTCCTTTGAGCAAGTATGTAGAATGAATTCCTTCTGTCATACAAAACCAGTGGGCAATTGCTGTTAGTCAGGAACACCATTTCTCAAATATGTGGAACAATTTTTCTTTTGAGTCATATCTGTGTAAATGGATGCTCTTTTATTTCAGTACAGTACTCCATTTGTTCATTTCTATGACTCCTCTCTGTTAGGTTTAAAATGTTGATAAAATGCACCTGCTATGTACAGTTATTTTACTCATCTCTGGAATGGTGTAGTGTCAGCAGGAACTGAGAATTCTATTGAAGAATTACTTACAAGTTACCTTTTGTGCAACCTTTTGTGCAGAGTAAATTTCTGCTCAGAATGTCACAGTTGCCTTAAGCTGCAGGCCTGCTGTAGCTCTTGACAAATGATACCGTTGGCTGTATGAAGACATGCAGATGTCACTGATGAAAGGCAATTCAGATATATCTCGCCACCTGTGTTAATAATATGTAGCTTTCACCATTATAAGATCTTAATCATCTACTTGAGCCATATTCTTGGGTGGTTAAATCCTCTTAGCTCAGTGTAATAGGTTAAGCCCATCCCATTCACTTCTTGCAGGAATTCTGCTCTTACGCCAATATCACCGGCATCGATCACTAAATTAAATTCCCTGCTAAAATCAGGTATCAGTAGTACTGGCTCGTAAATCATTACGACCTTTAATTTGCTAAAAGTTTCTATACGCTCGTCACCAAATACGAAACTTTGTCCCATCTTAGAGAGATTAGTTATGGTAGCACTTATTCCTGAAAAATTGTGCACAAACCTAAGGAAATGTGAAACCATTCTGAGAAATCTCATGGCCTGTTTTTCAGTTGCTGGGATTGGAAGGTTGATGATAGTTTCTGTGTTCCCTTGTTTTGGACCAATCTTTCCAAGACCCACTTTATGACCTAAATAAGTGATAAGAGGTTTTCCCAAATTAACATTTCTTGAGATTTAGAACCAGATTTGCTTTTGCAAGGGCTCCAAGGACTTTTCACTAAAATTCTCAGATATTCTTCCAAGGTTTCTGAGAATATTACAAGACCATCTAAATACACGACACAGTTGTCGATGCCATTGAAAACTTTACTCATTAATCTTTGGAAAATACTGGCTGCATTCTTCAAACCAAAAGCCATAACTCTGGGTTTGTAATTACTGTTGTTATAAAAGCGGATATTTTCCTGTTCTGTTCTTTTAGAGGTACTTGCCAATAACCTTTGGCAAAATCAAGCTGGGAAACAAATTTGGCATTTCCGATTCTATCTAAGCAATTGTCAGTTCTAGGCAGGAGGAAATTACTTTGCTTAGTGACACTGTTTACTTTTCTGAAATCAATTCACAGCCTATCTGATCCATATTCCTATTTCACCAGAACTACTGGAGAACCCCATTCACTCTCGCTAGGAACTATCAAATCAGTATCTAGCATATACCGAATTTCCTGTATTACTGATTTTGCGTTCCCTGGACTCAGACGATATGGACTTTGTCTAATGGGTTTTGTGTCCTGTAACTCAATATCATGCTCTTAAAGGTTAGTTAGACCTAATTTATCACCAACAGTATCAGGATAATTTGCCAAAGTATTGTGTAATTCCTTCAGTTTTTCTTTTTCTAAGCTAGGGTTAAATACCTTGAAATTCTTAAGACATTGGAGTTTTTCTCAAAACTAATTTCTCTCTGTGACACAGTTACTACAGGCACTGGGCGTTCGTTATATTTCTTTAACAAGTTTACATGTAACCACTTAGCTCTAGTCTACCCATATCAGTTAAGTAATTTAAATTTCCCCTTTTTTCTAAGATAGAAAAAGGACTTTCGAACTTAAGATAATGAGGGACCTTCTTTCTGAATTAACACCAAAACTTTTTATCTCCCACACAAAAATTTCTCTCTTTTGCCTCAAGATCATATTTCCTTTTGGGTTCCCCTTGACTGTTGCTCTTGTTTTCTGTTGCCATCTGCCAAGCTTCCCTTAGATTCTCCTTGCAATTCTCTAGATTTTTTATCTAGTCCTCTTCACCTCCTTCAAGCATTAATTTACACATCAAAATTTCTAAGGGTCCTTCAGCAGTGACCAAACACTAACTAGAAAGGACTACATCCAGTTGTGTCATTCGGCACCAACTGTAAGGCTAACAAGACAAATGGTAACTTTTCTTACCAGTCATGTTCAAAATTGTTACACAGTTTTCGTAAGCAACACTTTAACGTTTGGTGAAAACGTTCAACAATACCCTGTGACTCAGGGTGATAAGGTGTGGAAGTTACAAGTTCGATACCTAGTTCTTCCATTTTGTCCTTGAAATACTTAGACACAAAGTTACTGCCATTATCACTGTATAAAGTGATGCAGACCAAACTTAGAAAATAGCTCAGCAAGTGTTTAACTACAGTTTTTCCATTGCGGCTTCTTACGGGGATTATTTTTGGATAATGGGTTAGTCTATCAATGATTGTTAACAGATAAATATTCCCTCCCTTACTTCTAGGCAAAGGTCCTAACCATATCAACAACATTCTCAAAAGGCTTGCCTACTGATAGAATATTACATAAAGGAACCCTGGGAATTACTTGGTTAGGTTTACCAGCCATTTGACATTCATGACAACACATCTTTTCACGTCACTTCTCGTCTTAGGCCAAAAGTACATCCTACTTTTACATTTAAACGTTTTACTTACCCCCAAATGCCCTTGGTCATCATGTGCTGATTTCAGAATTAATTTGCAGAGTTTCCTAGGGATTACTAATTGTTCAATAATCTCCTCTTTGCTAATCGACTTAGGACGAAGATAATGACACAAAACTTCGTCTTTTAGACAGGAGGTTTCCTTACAAACATTATCGAACTCATCATCCAGCTCACATTCAAAGATTCTGGTTAGTGTCTCATCCTCTCTGCAACTTGACTAGCTCACCCTTATTCAAAATGTTAGTGCCTACATCATCGTAGCAACTATTGCTTGAAACCACGCCGACTACATCTACATCATTACTTTTGACAGGTACATCGTCAGCTTGGCTATCACTGTCAACACTGACAGAGTCGGTCTTCTCAGCTAAACACATGCTAAGATCAACTATACCATCTCTACCACACTCGCTCAAATCCACGAAAAAAACTATGACCATAGTCTATATCTGTATCTTAACCCGACCTAATTACTACCATTTCAGGCACTGGAACCTCGCTTAAAATAGGATTCACACACTTGGATGTAGCCGAATCATTACCGACAATAATGTCAACGCCATCAATGCACAATTGTCTACAAGGTAGTTTTACTTCTCCCAACATTCCCTGACTTCTTAAGTTCACCTCCAACAAGGGACAGACAACACAAGTGTTCGAGAATCCACCTAGCATAACTTTTTCTTTCATGCTGATTACTGCCCTCATTGGCACACTCTCTCTCCTAATGAGGGAGACAGCCGCTCTGGTGTCCCAAAGCAGAAGTACTTCTCTCGAATCCCCTTCTTTGAGAGAAGAAACTTCACCTTCAGACAGAAACTCTCCATAAAATTTCCTAGCTTTCTTAACGTCGTTCGTACGTGACGAAAGATTAACTGGAGACACTGGTTTCTTAACACTTTTGCCTTCTGCACAATTCCTCGATAAATGCCCTTTCTTATTACATCGGAAACAAGTTGCCTCGGAACTACTACATGCCCCTTTATTCTTACAAAACCTAGAAGTATGACCAGGTTTTCCACATGCATAACAATAGCAGCCACTTTTACCTGTATTGCTGCACTATTACTGGAATACTTACTACGTTGTACTCTACCTGACGAAGGCTCACTTTTATTCTTACTCTCAAACTATGAGTTAGACAGTACTCATCTGCCAACCTAGTTGCGTCTGCCGAAGATTTTTCACGCCTACCTTCTATGCATAGCTTAATCTCTGGGGATACGTTATCTTTGAAGTTTTCTAGTAAAACTAAGTTCTTGAGATTATCAAAATTATCAACTTCAGCGAAGTTGACCAGTCATAAAACAGTCTAATTTCTTTCCGTATTCTACATATATACTGCTCTTGTCCCTTCTCAAACTCCTGAATTTCTTGTGGTACGCCTCCGTTACTAACCTGTATGCACTAAGAACAATTTCCTTCACAACATCATAATCCTCATATTCCTCCTCAGACATGCAACTATACACAGAAAGTGCCCTACCACGTAAGACTGACTGTAAATACAAAGTCACGTTTTTGGACAACGTACGCTGTTCATTAACTTTTCAAAAGACATGAAATATTTTGTTACATGTTCCCCATCAAATTTTGGCACTAATTTCAACACTGCACCCATTCATAAATTATCAGCATCGTTTAATGACGAATTACTGCCTGGTGTGCTGCCTCACGGACTGTTATGAAACCTTCGCCTTAACCGAGCGATTTCATCTCTCTCTCTCTCTCCTCCTCCCTCCAAATGCAGTCTTTTAACTTTTCTTTCAACTGCTCTTTCATCTCTCTCAAACTCCTCCCTTTCTTTTTAACATACTCGAGAACAGCATCCCCTTCCAGACCCAGAAGCTCACCTGACTCGACCAACTCTTTCGTTATCTCACTCATTCTACTTCTTTTCAGTATTTCAGTTGTTTACGGTGTCGAAAATCCTGGCCTAAGGTCGCCAACTGTCACGATCCAATGAATCACTGCAGGTTCTTTTAAACTCTAAACAACAAGAATTCAACACCAGCAATGAAATGTGGGAACTGAATTTAAAAAGAAACTCACACAATGCTACAACACATTTATTCACAACCTTATTTACAAAGAAAACAAAATGTTGCTTCCCCTTTGCTTTCATTCAGTGTAACACAACTAAAATAAAAAACAATTATAGGTAGGGGAACAGGTTGGAAGGTAGAGCATTTACAATACTGTCTTTATATAATATGGAGAGTTGTCCTTCGTGGCTGAGGTTTCAGCTGAAGAGATGATGCTGGCACAATGGCTTTGGGTTTGAAGACATCACAGAAGGCCAGTCAGGGTTTCAGCTGAAGAGATGATACTGGCACAATGGCTTCGGGTTTGAAGACATCACAGAAGGCCAGTCAGGGTTTCAGCTGAAGAGATGATGCTGGCACAATGGCTTCGGGTTTGAAGACGTGACAGAAGGCCAGTCAGGGTTTCAGCTGAAGGGATGATGCTGGCACAATGGCTTCGGGTTTGAAGACATCACAGAAGGCCAGTCAGGGTTTCAGCTGAAGAGATGATGCTGGCACAATGGCTTCGGGTTTGAAGACATCACAGAAGGCCAGTCAGGGTTTCAGCTGAAGAGATGATGCTGGCACAATGGCTTCGGGTTTGAAGACATCACAGAAGGCCAGTCAGGGTTTCAGCTGAAGAGATGATGCTGGCACAATGGCTTCGGGTTTGGAGACATCACAGAAGGCCAGTCAGGGTTTCAGGGTTTCAGCTGAAGAGATGATGCTGGCACAATGGCCGGGTTTGAAGACATCACAGAAGGCCAGTCAGGGTTTCAGCTGAAGAGATGATGCTGGCACAATGGCTTCGGGTTTGAAGACATCACAGAAGGCCAGTCAGGGTTTCAGCTGAAGAGATGATGCTGGCACAATGGCTTCGGGTTTGAAGACATCACAGAAGGCCAGTCAGGGTTTCAGCTGAAGAGATGATGCTGGCACAATGGCTTCGGGTTTGAAGACATCACAGAAGGCCAGTCAGGGTTTCAGCTGAAGAGATGATGCTGGCACAATGGCTTCGGGTTTGAAGACATCACAGAAGGCCAGTCAAGGTTTCAGCTGAAGAAATGATGCTGGCACAATGGCTTCGGGTTTGAAGACATCACAGAAGGCCAGTCAGGGTTTCAGCTGAAGAGATGATGCTGGCACAATGGCTTCGGGTTTGAAGACATCACAGAAGGCCAGTCAGGGTTTCAGCTGAAGAGATGATGCTGGCACAATGGCTTCGGGTTTGAAGACATCACAGAAGGCCAGTCAGGGTTTCAGCTGAAGAGATGAGACTGGCACAATGGCTTTGGGTTTGAAGACATCACAGAAGGCCAGTCAGGGTTTCAGCTGAAGAGATGAGACTGGCACAATGGCTTCGGGTTTGAAGACGTGACAGAAGGATGGCTGGGAACTCAGCTGGCACAGTGGCTTCAAGCGTGAAGACAGCAAATGTTGTTTCTCCCAGAATCCAGAGATTGTGCAAATGCAAGGTAGGAAGGGCTGTCGACTCTCCTCGTTCACAATGAGGAAGGGCTTGGTGACTTCTCTTCATCACTTGCATGTAGGGCTCGCGTCTTCACCTCGTCTCGGGCGTGAAGTGGCTTAGAGACTTCTCCTCATCACAAGCAGGAAGGGCTGGCTGTTTCTCTTCGTCTCGTGCAGGACAAGATTTTATGGAGATAAGAGTAAAAGTCATCTGAAGGAGAAACTCCTTGCTTTGTCTGACCTCTGATTCCCCTCTCTGTCTCAGTCTGTCTCTATTTGTCCTGGGCAATCTCTTCTGGAAGCTTATATACCACTGTATGGGCAAAACTAATTACGACAGGCAATCGTCATTTGCATATTAGAAGTTTTTTTATTTTCTGCATACCGATTGGTTCCTTAAAAATGCCCATTTTCAGTCACGCCATAGAAGCTTCTGGAACAAATTTTCTGATGCAATGTGGACACTATATTGCACCATCTTACAAAGCATGGCGTGAGAGACCAAATGGTGTCTCCACAAAAAAAAAAAAAAAAAAGTTTTCTCCAAGTCCCTAATTTGCCACGAAGTGTTGACAGCAGGAACTGACAGGTGATGACATCTTCGAGCAAACACTGGCTGGATTTCCTCTCACTACAGTCACTCTTGGAAAAGAGAGATTTCTTTTTTAATATATTTCTTTAGCATTATTGCATCTATCCATGACACAGGTTCATGTCAGAGGTTCAAAAAAAAAGCAGTCAATAATTCAGGATCACAGTTACTTTTGTAGATGAGGCTTCCTCCTAACTCAAAGGCTGGAAAGGGATGCACACAAAGAAGAAAACACCTCTCAGAGCGAAGAGTTAAAAACAGCATTGTTGAAGCGTGTAAAATATCACTCATAAAACAGAACGTTTGAAAGTGACTGAGGGGGTAACAAAGGGTACAGCAAGAAAGATCACGAGAAATAATTTATTAACAAACCAAAAATAGCGTTCCACCCAAAAGAATGAAAATAAGAGTCCAGTAATTATTTTCATTCTTTTGGATGGAACGCTATTTTTGGTTTGTTAATAAATTATTTCTCGTGATCTTTTCTTGCTGTACCCTTTGTTACCCCCTCAGTCACTTTCAAACGTTCTGTTTTATGAGTGATATTTTACGCGCTTCAACAATGCTGTTTTTAACTCTTCGCTCTGAGAGGTGTTTTCTTCTTTGAGTGTGTCCTTTTGCAGCCTTTGAGTTAGGAAGAAGCCTCATCTACAAAAGTAACTGTGATCCTGAAGTATTGATTGCTTTTTTTTTTGAACCTCTGACATGAACCTGTGTCATGGATAGATGCAATAATGCTAAAGAAATATATTAAAAAAGAAATCTCTCTTTTCCAAGAGTGACTGTAGTGAGAGGAAATCCAGCCAGTGTTCGCTCGAAGATGTCATCACCTGTCAGTTCCTGCTGTCAACACTTCGTGGCAAATTAGGGACTTGGAGAAAACTTTTTTTTTTTTTGTGGAGACAACACTTACCTACGATACTAATACACAGACCACAATGACTCTGTCTGAGATACGTTTATTCCCCCAGTCACTACAGGAGGTAGGAAAAGTATTCTCGTCCTTGCTTACTCTAACATGGCTCTTCCATCATATAAAAGAGAAGAAATACCTTAAATCTACCTGAATGGATGGTAACCTACACCTAAATAGGCTTATGCTATTAATAGGATGGTATGACATTTCATGAATTAAATTTATAAACAACAGTTGGCATATTAATACATGCAAATATACAAAATATCAAACCTTGGGCATATCAAAATATTCCTGCCGAGCAGCATCATCATACTGGCCACACTCCCGGACACAGCACTGTTCTAACTGGATTCTTACCAGAAATATATTGAGCAGAAAGCACTGAAAAAAGCAAAGTCAAAACACTGAGGCTGTAATGGGGATGCCCTCATGGAGGCCATCTACCCGAGGGCCCCCCAACATACGGAGCAAAACACAAGCAAGTAGCAACAAGTATTCCAGAAAGCACTCGAGGACGAGGTCTAGACCGCAAGCCCTTGCCTTTTAAGACCTGGCTAAAATGCACAGAGCTCCAGAGGAGGACTAACACATGACCTCTCTCTCTCCATAGAAAAACCAAGGCTAGACTGCATCGTTAACTGCTGATCAAAGTGCTTAGCGTAGAAACGAAGGGGTCTGTATCTCTCTCCCTCTCTGTTTTCTCCGTCATGTTCAGGAGCAAAGTCACTCTCTAAACTGCAACCACGCCCACCAAAAGCTCCTCACCAACCATGGAAAAGAGAAAACAATGTGACTCTCATGGGATGGTTATCGTGACAAGGATAACAAAAGTGGTAATTCCCTCAACCTCTCCAGATGTAACTCATGGAAAATCAAATTTTTTAAGTATGTTAATCATAAAAATTACAGAGGCTCCTGACACGGTGATCAGTGCGTCTGAGAGAGGCTTCCTAACATCATATTGGACTGCAAACCAATTATACAGCTCCTGGTCCAACCCCCCCACCCCCAAGTGGGTTTATTACAATTTTAGGAATCCACTGTAGATCTCAAAAAAACTAATGCACATAATTTACACTGATAAAGTATACTAATGCTTCTAAGCTGGCACAGAAGAGGTGAGTGGCAGTGAAATGGAATTTTGCCACACCACTTGTTTCCTTTATTGACATCTCTACAGAAACCAGTTGGATCTGTGAGCCAAGGTTCATCAGTGACCTGGTCATATAAAAAGCAGTGGGGCTCAGTATTTCCTAATTGTCCGATGTATTTTCACATTGCTGATCAATCCCTGAGACTACTCATGAAAATTTAAATACTTTCTTCACAAGCAGAAATAATTTCTTCTGTTTGCAATGAACTTATGAAGTTGCCATTATGAATCTGTCCCTTCATCATTGCTGATATACCATATATAGATAACAGGTACTGATTCTTGCAGAGAAATTGTCCCAAGATATGGTAACTGGACTAATTAGTGACCATCTTTTGAAGTCTGTACGTCAACCCCTAATATTCTGAGTGCATTTACTGTATGTAATATGGTTTATCAGAAAACATTTTTTCCACAAGATATTTCATGGGTAAAATTTATCAATATCATTTATTGTATTCAACCAGTGAATCCTACGAAAAGCAAAATCTAGAAATGGTTTACAGTCCCAGACATATGTTGTGCAAAGAATCGCCCAGTTTACTATTATTACATGCTTTTATTTAACGTGACTCCTGCATCTGTCTGTCTGTCCTCAAATCTTGTAAGTCACTTTTTGACCTGTTCCCTTTGTCCAGTGGACTTGAAATTTTGCGTGGTTACTCAATCCCGGTGACAATACAACCTTACATGATCAGTAGGTCAGCAGTGACCTCTCCCAGTTTCTAAGGATTTGTATGAAACTTCAGATTTTTCACAGCTACTTTGACTCGGTAGAATCTATCTTGTATACAACCCCTCCCCGTTCCCTCTTCCATCCCCCTCCCCCGGCAAACAATCAAGTGTTAATTTAGCTGGGTCCTCCCCCTCCATCTTCCCTCTTTGATCCCCCTTCCAAAGCACACGATCAATTGTTAATTTAGCCGTGTCCTCCCGCCCCCCTCCACCTCCCATTTTTGTGTTGTGCATCTTTTCTATCTTGGCATTGGGCATTTTTGAGAGTTTTTCATTGCTAGATTTCTGCCACATGTCTGATAATCTGCTTGGAATTGATGGAAAACCCTCAGTAAACAAGGTTTTGGCATCCCAAATGAAAAATATAAAATTCTGTTGGGGCTGTGGTCCCCTTGGACTTCCTTGCCTTGGGCTTGATGGAAGGAATTCTGCAGCTCATAGCCCCTCCTGTTTTTGTTAATCTGACACATTGCTACCCTTTGAGGGTTGACAGCCATACGAATGGTACACATCCAAATTATAAAGGAATGGGCTTTAGAGCCCATACCCCATTTTTGAGTGATGAATGTGTATTCCATGAATTTTCTTCCTTTCAGCCAGGGAGTGAATTGAGCATAATGTTTTATTATCGTCTTAAAATTATATCTCCATACAACAGTATTGAGAACTGAATATTCCATTCAGACATTTTCTGTTGAGAAAATCAGATGCTAGATCAAATAGAATTATTGAAATACCTAGTAAGATTTGCTAGCCATTATTTTATGAGATTTCCAGTTCAAAAAATCTTTCCCATACCAGTTGCTTGTTTGTATACTCACTTGAAATAAGTTTTTCTCTTTCAGGTCAAAAACGGTAAACAAAAATGTTCGACGGATCGAAAGAACAACAAGAAGCAGAAGACAGAGATCTCCCACTACTTCCAAGTGGTTCCCAAGAATTGAATTGGAGCCTAAAAAGTGTAGTCATAGTAATCTATATATAAAAGTTTTTGCAAGCTGCAGGATGCAAGTTGGCAAGTTTTCTTGCCAGTATCTGTTTCGTTTATAACTTGAAAAATATATTGTTGTATGATGCTTTGTATGGTATTAATTTTTCTCCGAACTTTGTAAATGTAAACTAAATGGAGGTTTCCTTCCTCAGCTAATCTTTCATATCAACAAATGGGGTTTCCTTCCTTAACTGATCCTTTGTAAACTGTTGTTCACACAAAAAATTTGATTACTGTTGCAGGAAACCTTTTTAGTGTTGTTACCTATGTTTATTAATTACTAGAAGAAATGTTGGAAGACAGTTTATTCATAGATTATTCACATTCTTAGGTTAACAGTGATGGATGATCTGAACATACCACGCTTCCACTAAATATGCAGCCGATTTTATAAAGTTAGCAATTATATGGATTTTACAATATAGAGCAGTTCTTACTCCTACCTTTAATGTGTTACTGTTTTATATACATTTCCTATTTCAGCGAGTCTTTATTCTTGTGGCAAAACTAGTTGAGCCTCACATTTCTCCATTGTAAATTCATCCCTTCTGGAATGGTATAGATATCAGGATAAGTGTGATTACTCTTGAAATGAATGAATGGATAGGCTGGAAGGCATGTCACCTGAACCACTGAATTCATTATATCTGACGGAGTCAGGTAATTAGAAAAACCCTAATGTCAAATTTGACGGTCAGTCTTTGTCTTGAAATCATTTGATGGCAGCCCTGTACTACAATGTTTTTTCACTAATGGTTCATCCTTGGATGAACCATGACAGGTACTGTAGGTACCTTGGATGAAACTTAATTTCCTTTGCCTTGTTGAGGTGACGAACAAGCCAAATAAAAATGAACTTGATGTGATAAGGATCAATGACTACAGGTACTGTTGACTATCGTTGTGAAAGTTCTAGTATAATAGAACTCTTCAGAATTAGAAGAACAAAGAGAAAATATTTTAAGGGCATCACCCACTGAGACATCTGAATAAAACAATGTAGTGAAAAAAAATTCTCTAACACATACATTGCTAAGAAAGACTGGGACTAAATATCGCCTTTTTGTATGAGAAATAGTCTCCCTCTGTTTTCAAAACATCATCCGTCTCACTCAATGAGACACTGCTTGGTTGAGGTCATACAGGTTCAACATGGATGATTTTTTGTGTGTAGGATCTGTTTGATGGGTGAGAGGGCTCTCAAACTTGGGGTGTCTTTTTTTTTTTTTTCCTAGTTCCAATATAAATCTCTCTCTCTCCTTTTCATTATTGCTTTAGCCTCTTTCAGATTTTATTGGCTTTTTCCCTCTTTGCTGTCTAACCCTCTAACTTTCTTGTCACTGTCTTGATGATCAAGATCGGATACCACTGCCGAGATTGAAGTTTCTTTTTCAAAGCTAACAGTGACACCTGCAGGTTTTGTATACCACTCTAATAAAACTTTGGACCTCCTGAGATATTAGTATGCTAGACACATTGTTACATGTGGAGCATGATTGTTTAAGAATTGGCTCATGGGCTGATTTCTGGGATAGAACTCTTGGCATTCCGTCTGGTTTGTTCTCCAAGATGATTAAATGCTTTCACATAATGCTCTCAGTCCCATCAAGCAGGTTTGGTTTTGGTGGGCTGCCATAATCAAGTTGGTGCCATCCCTTTGGAGTAGGGTAGGGAGTGTACATTTGGGAGTCAGCTCTTGCCAGATCCTGGAAATACACATCCAATAATTCACTTTTAGTAATTAAATGCCAAACATATTCACCGTCAAACAAATCATCGTCAAGCAATTCGTCGCTAACATTTTTTATTACTAATTTACACAGATTAGTAATAAATGTAATAATACTCTAATTTCATTGATTTGTTGTCAACTCGCCCCACACAATTTATACTGACGAAGGAAATTAGGTACAGAGATTCTTTTGAAATAGCTCCTTGGTTTTTTCAGACAGAGGAACCCCCTCGACTTGGGACCCCTTGACTTGGTGAGGGGGCTCTCGAACCCCAGGAATTGGTTCCTGGATTTGAGTCCAAGAGTCCCATATATCATTATATATTTTCTTGGATTAATTTTGTGGAATTTTCCACTTTAGCTAAAAATTTATTGGACCTGATAAATAGGAAAAGATATCATAGCTGGGACTGGGTTTATATCCAAAGCTAAATAGTTGGAACTGTGGTAGGACCATCAACTGCCCGATAATGTTCGGACCTGAGAGTTATCACATTGACAGCTCAAAGGCAGAACTATTCTGCGGGGCTGGACCACGGATTCCAGGGGGGTGTGGTTCTGGGGATAGGACTCTCGGCATTCTATCCAGTAAAAAAGTAAGTATAGCTTAGTTTTACCAGACCACTGAGCTGATTAACAGGGGGTGGTTCTGGGATAGGACTGGGACCTCAGCATTCTATCCAGTTTGCCCAGAAATAAATTCCTCTAACTCGATTATCAGGTGGGGATGATTGTCCATTCTTGCTAATCGCCAACAAACATTCTCAGTTTCCTGAGCAAGGTGGGGGTTTGGCTAATACACTAGCAAGTGGGTTTGGCTTACACTAGGGCCCCTCTAATCATGTTGTCCCATCCCCTGTGGGGTAGGGTAGGGCCATGGGTATTTGGGAGTCGGTTCTCACTTGTGCCGTTGGTGGAAGAATAAACTCCATGAAAGGCTGATATCTTTTTAAGGTCTTCAGGTTTAAATTTTTTTTCTCCCCCTCAAATCTTTGTGACTAGGTCCTTTGATGATGTTTTGGCGCAGATAACGACCTCTGACAAGGCCCCGACACAAATGACAACTCTTGGCATGAACCTGACCTTGGATGTGGAATGGTCCGGTGGTGGTACTACCTCTCAGGGTGGTCATCACAAATTAAAAAATTGCCAGTGTGGGAACACAGTAGATAATTTGAAAGTATTACATGCTGAGCACATTTCCTTGAAATGTGACTACGAAACACTTGTTTCATTTGCCAGTTACGGTAAAATAATAGAGTTAAGAATGAGCTTTGATGAAACTGAATTAAAATGGGAAGCATGGGTAAATTTTGAAAAACATGAAACTGTACTTAAAGCAGCAGCAGTATTAATAATATCAAAATTTGTTAATTGACTGTCAAAGGAGCACTGTCTGACAAGAGCCCTAAAATCATGGATGTTTATAGACCATCTCAATGAGTACAAGTGGCTCAGCCAAATTTGGAAGACGACACCACTCTTGAAAGAACTCCCAGACCTCCAGTGTGGTTGGTAGTATCTACTAGGGAGGAAAAGTTACAATTACTACAAATTTAACAGATAATCCAAAAATAAGGTTGGGGGTATTGGTATGGGTAACATCTCAAGGTTTGGTAAAGGTAGTGTCCTTATTCACGCCAAATGTTGACACTGGAGAAGTTCGAGAAAGATGACATAAAAGAAATTAGATCACAGGTGAATTCCAGTTATGAAAGAGGAGTACTATTTGATAGAGACCTTTGTGATGCAAAGTGAAATTTGGAAATTAGTCCCGCCTCTGTATGGAAGATAAGAAAAATTCCAAAGGCAAATTTAGTCATTTTAACTTCTGATGACTCCAACATACCACCTTATGTCAATTTTGGAAATGAAAGCGTCAAAGTTTAACCATTTTTATCAAAACCTTTGCAGTGCTATTACTGTTTTCAGTTCGGTCACCCATCCATATTTTGCAAAAACAATAAAATTTGTAATAATTGCTCAGTCCCTGAACATGGTCCTTGTTTGAAACAACCAAAATGTATAAATTACGAACTGGATCATACCCTATCCAGTAAAAATTGCGGATGACATAAATATGAAGAGGCAGATGTATGTAAAGTTAATGCTGAACATATAAGCATTAGTTATGCTAAAAAGTGAATTGGTCAGACAAAGACCTATGCTATGGCTCTGAATTCCGTAGCCCCTATAAAAACTCAAGCCAACAATGTAGTACCTTTACCTGCTGTAAAAGGAAGAACTCCTGAAAACTAAGACCCAGTCAACTGGTCTAGGTGCTCAGTTGAAGCACCCCTCTTTAAGGAAGCTGTGCCTACTTATACAGCAGAATCATCTCCAGTTGATGAGACCTTCCTTCTGTCTCTCTCATCTCTCATGCAACAAGAAACCCTTCCTCAAAGAAATGGAACAAGAACAAACTAAAGTTCTTCTCCTCCACCTGCTCTAAGTATGAAGATTCCCCAACCCCATAAAAAGTGTAACAAGAGTGAGGCCAACAATGAGGGTGCTTCTGCCTCAGTAACACACAAGGAATCTAGTTCCTTGGATAATAAGAAAATTGTAGTTGAAGTCCGCTCTGCTCCATATCAGAAAGCTAATAAAAAACATAATGGAGTTAATCATAAGCCACATATCTCAAGACCATCTAAAGAAGCTCCTATTATCTCAAGACCATCTAAAGAAGCTCCTATTATCTCAAGACCATCTACAGAAGCTCCTATAAAGTCCCATAAGGAAAATAAATCAAAGAAATAGTATAGATTACAGTGGAATTGCCCTTGGCAGATCCCAGCACTAAAAGTTCAATCTGGACATTTTACAATGGAACTGTAAGGGATTAAAGGACCCATTCAGAAATTCTAAAAGTATTACTGCATGAGCATATTCCAGGGGTTGTATGTGCAGTTTTTAATTTCATTTCAATTCGTTCATCATTGTACTGAATGATCTATTGGGTCCCAGTGCTTGGCCTTAGGCCTAGACCTGGTATTTTAATCCAAGGACCTTTAGAAGTAACAAGCACTTTGCAAAATGGTGACGAAAGGAGACAATTGTCGAACATTACAGTAAATCACCGAACAGTACATTTCACAGCACTCTCTTTCTCTGCTAAAATAGATCCAAGTGGTTGACAGAATGCACTGGTGACAATTTTCCTAACAAATCGGCCTATGCTAACCTACCCCAAACCTTTGGGAGAGCTGTTAATCAGCTCAGTGGTCTGGTAAAACTAAGGTATACTTAACTTTGCAAAAAAGGATAAAGGTATGCAACAGTAATAAAACCACTTGCATATTCTATGATAATGTTCAAGGTGATGGAAAATATTTGGAATCATATAAGTTTATCTTCAACGACATAAGCAGTTTCTGTAATTAGTCAACTAAGGAAAATACCATCCTAAGAGACGTGATTATGAACCACCAGTGGATTACGTGAGGGTATTTGACAAGGTTACCGAGATATGCAATTAAACAAGCATTATAAAGGGCAAAGAGCACACAAGAACTCTTTAAGTTATTGATGTTAGTCTTACTGTAACATACAGTATAAGCTACAGTATAATGAAGACTGGCAGTGTATCTGATAATGGGATAAATGTTCATGTTCATGAAGGTTTAGTGTTAGATTTTGATGTTTATCACAGCATTTGCATGTGAAAGTGCAAAGGAGTGAAGGACAGGAGGCCAGTGGTTGCTACTGTAAGCAAATGACTTGTGTTAAAACTGTAACCTAAGGAACATGTGTGAAAGGTGAAAGAGAATGGAGAGGATTGCAGTCATAAAAAACTAATTGAATACAATGTGTGAATGTTTAAAAGACGAAAGAGATGAATGGAGAGGATTGCAGTCATAGATAAAACTAGTGACTAGAAAGTATTCACAAAGGTGGCCATGCACCTGTTGTGGGAAAGGTTAAGGAGTCAATTCAGTACTGTGTACCAAAGCTGATACTCAGGATCACAAAACATTTTTCAGGATTATAAATTTTCCATCTTTATGCAGACAAAAACAGGAAAAGAAGTAATTGGAGAACCACGTACTAGATGCACTTGCTTCAGAAGGGCAAAATACTGTTACCTGGGGAGTGCAAAACTAGGATTGAACATGGACGATTACAGATAGCTCGACAACGTGTAAACCAGAATACCAATCAGTAGAGAGACTATCATCCTATCAGAAGGCCTGGACTACTGCGTGCAGAGGAAACTCACGGCAAGACTTAGCAAGGCTGACCGCAGAATGGTTCCTGACCAGTCTGTGGTGGGCAGATCACACGGACAAGGACGTCGTGGAAATTAGTGGCAACCAGTGGCTGGAAAATGGAACGAAGTCTCAATCGTTGGGATGGATTGAAAGATGGATTGAAAGCAAGATGAGAAAAGCTGCAGACATGGAAGTGGAAGTATGGAGACCTCAGGAAGGCCAAGGAAATAAAACAAAGAGCTAGACTTGCTGGGAGTACAAGCAGAAAGTGCACAGATCACAGAAGTGGGGCAAGAGTTCATTTCATGTCTGACCCCACAAAAGGGAAAAGCACTTTAAAAAATTCTTATTGTCCAGATAATGATACCCTAATAACTCATTCATAAAGGAATTATATGAAAAGATTTGACTTTTTATTTTCCTTGAATGAGTGAATGTGAAAAAAATCACAGTAGTACGGGCTTGGGTTTAATGATAGGTTACTAGCTTAGACTATCCTATCTAGGCTGAGGTATAATAAAAGGTTACTAGCTTGAGATTATCCTCGTTAGGCTGGGGTACAATGATAAGTTACACATTGTATCTAGGCTGGCGAGTCTGGTCTAATACTGTAGTTCAAAACTTCAGCACTGTGGTCATGGAGACCAACAATGCAAAATGGAGGCTGAAACAGCACAACCATTATACCACCAACCCCAGAGTTAACATGACCTATATTTCCCACAAACCTCTCAAGAGCCAGGTTTCTCGCTGGGTGAGCGGGTTCCGTTCTCGGCTGCCACTCTGTTGGCCGCGAGTTCGACTCTCCGACCGGCCAGTGAAGAACAAGAGGAATTTGTTTCTGGCGATAGAAATTCATTTCTAGCTATAATGTGGTTCGGATTCCACAATAAGCTGTAGGTCCCGTTGCTAGGTAACCAATTGGTTCTTAGCCACGTAAAAATAAATCTAATCCTTCGGGCCAGCCCTAGGAGAGCTGTTGATCAGCTCAGTGGTCTGGTTAAACTAAGATATACCTAACATTTTAACTCTCAGAGCCAATAGTGACTATTGTAACTGTCACAATCTGCACGTGACAATTACATTAAGCCCATAGGCATATATACAGAAATGAGCTCACTTGGCAAAGCAAGAGGTTACTGGAATAGTACTAGTAATGTATTTTCACCTTATTAGTTCTTATGCATACATTTGGTAACTGTACATCCAAGGGAGTATCTGAAGCATGGATGTTGACATGCTGAATGTTTTCAATACAGGTACATATACAGTAACAACCATCTTGTCCACAATAACAGATAAAAAGAACATTGCTAGGCTTGGCCTATGCTGACCTACCCCAAAACTTGGCCTAACCTCGTGAGTGAATATCTTAACAGAACAATCTCTGTTGTGTGTGAATATCTTAACAGAACAATCTCTGTTGTGTGTGAATATCTTAACAGAACAATCTCTGTTGTGTGTGAATATCTTAACAGAACAATCTCTCATCATGCATATATAAACCTAATTTGAAAGTCACCTTATGCCTGTCAAAAAGGAAGTGTTCAAACCTTTCCACTGGGTCAGTAAAGCAGCTAAAATAACACAGAAGAAATAGTGGACTCTACAGAGTCAATTTTATACTGAAACTTGAAACCTTATAATTTCAGCCTTACAGGCACTTCCAAATGCTAATTAATAAGTAGCCCATGGAATACATTTACTTTAAATACTTGTACTGTACAACAAATCATTATGGCTTTTAGGATGTAATCAAGAGCAACTTTTAATAAAGTATTATGACTGTTTATAAACTTTCTTATTGTAGAAATCCGGTCTAGGCTATAGGAATGTCTACCAAGTCCTCTTCAGATAAGCCATGTTCTACAAACTTCTCAAATTATATGGAGGTCATGTCCAACAAACTTCACAAATTATACAAGTTTATTACTGTGCAATTGAAGAAGAGATAGACCATTCAGATATCTGTAGGCAGAACTTGCAATAGACATCTAAAATTTACTTTACCATTTTACAAAAAAGTTAACATACATTTTTAGCATAATTACTTACTAACCAGGCTCAGGGCACTGAACGCAATTGCACACAAATCTGCTGTGAATATTGAAGCATTATTAGGCAGACATTAGTAATTCATCAGTCTCTCTCAATTATGCTAGAGTAAAATAACTATACTATCCCAATTTGTGTGGGGATTTTATTTCACAACACTCAAGTACATTATATTTGTTGTAAGAGAAATTAGCACGAAAAATCTTGGCCAATCTTGCTGAGCAACTGACAGCACATCTGGTATCTACACTAAACAATGAAAATACCATCATTTGAATAAGTTTGAAAACTGTTCCTAGTATTCTATATCCTAAGACAATTTAAAGATGCACAAAATATCAAAAGAATTAAAAGATGAGGTTCAGTTAGGGAGGAAAGGTCAAACCTTGATCATCTAAGATAATGCACTCGCGCACCTGTACAGAATTCTATATTCGACTGCTTTAAGTATGAATGTATTACACAGTGGGTCAAGAACACCACCTTGAGGAAAACCAGCTACATATATTAGTACGATAAGTTCCCGTAACTTTAAGGTTTGTAAACTGGGACTACCCGATATTACAGTTAGAAGCTGCACTGAAGGAGAGACCCACAGGAACTCAAAGAAGGGTAGTATTAAAGTAGTTTAATCAGACCACTGAGCTGACTTTCAGCTCTCATAGGGCTGGCCTGAAAGATTAGAATCAAAATATCAGGTCTAGGCCTGAGGCCAAGCACTGGGACCCAATAGGTCATTCAGCATGATGATGAATTAAATTAAAATGAAAAACTGCACATAGGAACATGTTCTCAAACTATACCACATACACACAAATACATTTACTCATCCTTCCACACTACAAAGATATTAAAATTTATAATAAGTAATAACTAAAAAAGTTTTAATTTAAATTCGAAAAATGCTATAAGGGTTTTTCTTTTATTATTTATTAATTTTTATATTTTAATAATTAAACCACACTTCCCCATGAACAACAAAATCGGAACGACTGAAAAGGTAAAAGATTCTGACAAAATTTCATTCATTCATTTATTTCCAAAAGTTGACAGTCGCTGTTGGTCATACTTTGGACACACACAACACGTCTGACTGTTATTGTCACCTGGCACTTCGAGCACTCGGGAGCCGGGCCATGTGGGCTGCTCATTAATTGCCCATGTGTCGCACGAGTATGGCCTATTCTGAGACTTGTTAGAATTACTTGTGCATGTGTCTCTCCCTGATATGATTAACTCCACTTTTCAACATTAGGTTTAATTTGTTTTAATTTATTACATAATCAGTAAAAGCGATATTCACATTTGATAGTGTTGTAAAGTCACCACATCGGGCGCCAGGATAGTGTTTGGAGGAGGCGCCATTGATTAAGTCTCCGCTGAGCTTGTTTTCTTTGGTGACTTCCCATTTTTTCAAGCTCAATTAGTCACGCCTAAAACGTGCCAGGTCACGCATTTTAATCATTTTTACTTTATGCGATTTATACAAATGTCACACATTGTGTATCACATGTTTCTTCATTCACAGGCATCAAGACTGTAGGGGTATATTGTAGCTCTGTATGTTTTTGTATTGTAATTTGTACTCGTTCACTGCATATTATTGTTTATTGTTTCGACCTCAGGTCACAGTCAATTCCATTGTCTCTCACGGCCCGGCGTCAGTCGGCCGCAATATAAGCTGCCTGGATCTGTAACAAAAGTAGCAGTAACTTTTTACCTGCTCGTTTCTTTGACACCTTACAGTGGTGACCCCGGAGTATCCCGAGCCAAAAGCGGACTCACACGGCGACTTAGTCTTGGCTCCAGGATTTCTCCAAAACGCTCTTAGCGGCCTAAACACGGCGCTGTAACCAGCGTTTGAGCGTGCTGACTCTCGTGGACGGCGTACCCCACCAGCGTCACTAGCGGAACCCATGACAGGCGACGACAGTGTGTACTGACGCGAAAGTACCCCACTCCAGTAAGGGGTCAAAGGAGGCGAGCATGGGCGGATATCCTCCTTCAGGCAGTTAAACATGGGAAATGCGGACTCGGAGGTTTACCTACCTCCCATCACACCAGCGCCCAACACACGATGGCGGGCAACACAATCGCGGGCCGCCCTCACCGTAAAGCTGCTGCCGTTTACGCAGGGGGAACCCATCGATGTGGCTGCGCAGGGTGGAGAGCCACTTCAGAATTGCGGACCTGACGGACGAAATCCTACAGGCCGACACAGTGCTCAACGCCCCTTCCGAGGACGTGTACAGAAAACTCATCTTGTGGGTACCCGAAACACACACCTCACATACAGCACCACAAAAAGTTCCTCCTCAAGCTTGCTCCCTGCCCATCGCCTAACGGGCCGCCCCAAATATCAACCTTGCCATAAACCCACGCCACGACCTCAATTCAAGATTCTTGGGGCATGGTCAATAGATCTCCTGTCACTACCAGACTTGGGTGGCACCTCCAAGCGGCAGGAGATAACTTCACACGGAAATCTACCTTCGCCAACTCCCCGGTACGCAACCAGATCGCTCACCCCACACCATGCCTGTCGAGGACCTCATAGAGACGGCGCAACACCTCACAGACTCCGTCAAGGCTTCACAGCGGCTAAAACTGGCCACACAGCCGGTCAGCTCCGTCCAGCCTAAAGAGGACGTAGAGCAGCCCGTCAACGCCATCGCCAACAGACGTCCACCGAACCACAGCAGATGGAGGTCCCCGGCTTCTGTCGCTACCACAAGTGGTTCGGAAAGGACGCCCGAAACTGCCTGCCGCCCCTGCTCATTCGCCCGTTCAAAAACGGGGTGGCGGCGGCCAGCAGGACAGGCTAGCCATGGCAGCCGAAGAACCCAGGGCCTCAAAAACAGTAGGTTTTACGTCCGCAACACCGTCTCCGGCAGGATGATGCTGGTCGACACAGGGGCCTTTAAATCGGTCTTCCCAGCATCCAGAGGACCGCAACCAGACACCAGACCCGGCCGCTTTCGGTGGCCCGAAACACTATCCTGGCGCCGATGTAATATTTGTAAAGTCACCACATCGGCGCCAGGATAGTGTTTCGGCGGCGCCATTAATTAAGTCTCCGCTGAGCTTGTTTTCTTTGGTGACTTCCCATTTTCTTCAAGCTCAATTAGTCACGCCTAAAACGTGCCAGGTCACGCATTTTAATCATTTTTACTTTATGCGTAATTATACAAATGTCACACATTGTGTATCACGTTTCTTCATTCACAGGCATCAAGACTGTATCCATATTGTAGCTCTGTATGTTTTGTATTGTAATTTGTACTGTTCACTGCATATTATTGTTTATTGTTTCGACCTCAGGTCACAGTCAATTCCATTGTCTCTCTTTATAACCAAGCGTCAGCGCAATATAAGCTGCCTGGATCTGTAATAAAGTAGCAGTAATTTTACCTGCTTTCGTTTCTTTGACACCTTAGCAGTGTCATGTGGGTTGCTTCTTTGGCTGCTTTATCTGCCTCTTCATTTCCTTTGATCCCTACATGGACAGGGATCCAACATATTTCTTCATTTTTCCATTATTATTTAAGTTATGGAGAAATAAATTTATTGTACAATATTTATTTGTAACTCTGAACAGCTTCTATAGCGCTTCTCGAGTCACTAAAAATCACAAAATTATTGCATGATCTTTCTTTAAATACTTTTATAGCTGATGCAATTGCACACAATTCTGCTGTGAATATTGAAGCATTATTAAGAAGCCAGAACTGATAAGTTCTGTCCTGGGACACTGCAGCGTATCCCACCCCGTGCTCTGATTTAGATCCATCTGCATATATTGCGTCATGTGGACCTTTTCGGCTTAGATGCCCTATTGTATGCTGTCTATGGTGTTCTGGTGTATATGAGTAACTTTTTGATAAATATTTCAGGTGTGTACAAATTCTCATTCATTGTCCAAGGAGGAGGTGATTTTACTATTAAAGGTACTAGTTATATTTACATTCAGTGACTCAAACAATTTTCTAGCTCAAATTGGGAAAGGGGGAGAATGGTTATTTATAAATACATCTCTCAATTCAAATTTTTTTTTGTTGGAGAGTCACTTGTCTGAACTCTTAAGAGCACTCTCTATGGAGAGACAGAGGCAGTTCACCACATTCAGCTTGCAAAGATGATATTGGTGATGATCTAAAGGCTCCTGAGCATACTCCAAGGCCTTCATTGTGAACAGGTCTAACATTTTCAGTGCTGCATCAATGATAGACAGAACTGTTGCTTTATACACTACAGTAAGGGTATATCTATTGGCTCCCCAAGTAGTGTTCGATAGTTTTTTAATTAATGTTCTTTGACATTTTGATTTCATTTATGTTATGTGGGCTTTCCAGTTCAATTGAGTATCAAATACTAAACCCAAAAATTTTGCTGTTTGGCTAATTGGTATACTATGGTTTCTGATTTATAAAAATATTTGCCTTTTTTCCACTTATTTTTATAAAACATGATTGTTTGAGTTTTATCTGTGGAAAATTTAAAGCCTACAGATGAGGCCCGTTCATCTATTTTTACTATGCTTTAATTAATCATTCGTTCTGCATGTTTTATTCGAGATGCTGAGTAATGTATGGCAAAATCATCCATATACAGGTTACTTTTAATGCCAATAGGTAAGTTATTACTGATATCATTAATTGCTAAAGCAAAGTGTGCTACTAAGGGTGCTTCCCCTGTTGAACACCATCTTCAAGTGGAAATGTTCTAGACAGAACATCATCAGCTCTCACCTGAAAACTGCGATTTGTCAGAAAGTTTTGTATAAACCTAGGTAAATGTCCACGGATGTTGTTGTTTTGTAAAGATTTTAATATAGCATACCTCCATGTAGTATTGTAGGCTTTTTCACTGTCAAAAGAGACACCTAGAGTAATTTGTTTTGTTTCAAAACCTTCATGTACAGTATATGATCTTCTAAGTTAGAGGGAGAATCTAGCGTAGATCTGTTACACTGTGACCCGAGCTGAGTGGGAGTCAAAATTTCATTTTCTTCGAGTGTGCCATGTTAGTCGAGCATTTACCGTTTTCTCTAACAATCTGCACAGGCAGCTTGTTGAAGAAACTGGTCTGTAATTATTTACATTACTGGGATCCTTTCCAGGTTTGGGGATAGGAATTATTATAGCTTTACGCCACTCATCTGGAAATAAACTTCGAAGCCATAAATGATTATAAAACTCTACCGTCCTTCTCGCATCTCTTTCCTCTTCTTTTAAATGATTCTTGCACCCCCTCCATTCCACCACCAATTTTCTCCTCTCGACACTCCATACCCGCTGGTTCTTCCCACCGGTTACTCTGCTTCCCCCACATATATTTCTCTCGTCTGCCCACATATTTTCAACTTCTATGTTCCCCCTTTCCTGCAATCTCTCTCTCACAGTCCTCCTAAATTGCTCCCCCTTTTCTCCATGTAGTTCCCAAACCTTAATTCTAGATCTCATCCTCTCTTTTTGGGTCCCTCCCTCTCATTTTCAAATCCATCACTACCAACCTATGCTGTTTACCACATGCTTCTGCCAAGATCGCTTTGCAGTTCATCACATTGCTTTCGTCGGCTCCTCTAACCAGGATGTAAACTATTTGGCTTTGCACTTTTCCACTTTCTCATGTTATCAACTACTTATCCAGCTTCTGAAACCATGTCTTCATACAAGCCAATTCAAAACTCTGAGCCGTCTCCAATATATAATCCCCATCTTCACTTCTGATTCCAAACCCATGGCCTCCGTGTACTTCCTTATACCCATCTCTTCTCTTTCCCACCCTGCCATTCATATCAGCTCCTATTATTAGTCTCTCCTCCTCCCTAATGACAGCCTCAAACTCTTGTCCAAATAATTCTTTCTCTTGCTCTTGGCACCCCACCTGAGGAGCGTATGCTGCTATTATATTTGTTACTTTGTCCTCTATTATTATTGGAATCTTTAAAAGCCTATCATTTACTCTCTTCACTTCTACCACTTTTTTCTTCCAGTTGTTATTTACTATAATTCCAGCTCCATTTCTTCCCTCTCGTGACCCGCTGTAATAAAGCTTATACCCATTTCCCATCTCTCTAGTTCCACTCCCTTTCCACCTAGCCTCCTGCACACATAAGAAATCTATCCGCCTCCTCTCCATCACACCCACTATCTCCCTCAGTCTTCCTGTTGGGGTACCAACGTTCCATGTGCCTGCTCTAATCTTCCACTTACTTCTTTGGCTGCAGTTGTGAACCCTGTGGCACCCCTCGCCCATTTATCATGCCAGTAGGGGGATTCTGACGCACGTCGCTTACAGGGGATGCCCTAGCCGCATTCATATTTCTTACATCATCAGGCATGGTTCACTGTTTGGCAAAGGGGTTTTTATGACCGCATCGCCCTTGCTGTCATCAACCACGGTTATTGGCTGCGGGCCTTGCCTTTGACTAAACAGTCCACCTGCAAGGCAGCAGTTTCCACAGTTATTGGCAGTGGACCTGGCCTTTTACTAAAAAGTAAGACTGCAAGGCAGCAGTTTCCACAGTAATTAGCAGTGGGCCTAGCCTTTTACTAAACAGTTCACCTGCAAGGCAGCAGTTTCCACAGTTATCGGCAGTGGGTCTAGCCTTTTACTAAATAGTAAGACTGCAAGGCAGCAGTTTCCACAGTTATCGGTAGTGGACCTGGCCTTTCACTAAAAGTAAGACTGCAAGGCAGCAGCTGTCCTTTTAGTCGACTTTTATGACACACAGGACCTACGGTAGTTGTATTCTTACACCCCTACCAACAAGTGCTTTCATTTTCAGAATACTGTCCTGTAAACAATGTTATAGGCATGTAAGAACATAATTTAAATGAGGTCATTTATGTGAGGTTTCCAATGTATGTGTTTCAATACTGATGACCTGTGTGCAAAGGGCGGGGGATAACTATGGAGTTACTAATGATCAGTGTAGAATACTGTTAAAAATGACATTTTAATAATAAAATTAAGTTTTATATATACTTACCAAGTAATTACTTAGCTATCGATTATGCTTGCACGGCATCGTAAATTCCAAATTCGCGGTAATGCATCAGTTGCAAAGGGGGGGACGGGTCCCACCCACTGCAACGGGGGAGTAGGAGCGACTAACCGCCTGGTGTCATTCCATTTTATTGCTGCACAATCCATTAAAAAGGGGAGGGAGGAGGGCTCTGATTCAGTTATTACTTGCTAAGTATATCTATAAAACTTAATTTTATTATAAAAATGTCATTTTTATATAAGTAACTTACTAAATAATTACTTAGCTGAATCCCACATTGCAAGGGGAGTGGGATGAATGGACTGATCTATTCAGAAAAACATTAAAGGAAAAATGACTTGAACAGAGAAGAATGGCTAGCATTGAAACAACGCTTGTCTTTCCTTACCTGGTAAGAGAGCTACGGCAGAAGAATACTGCCTCTGGTTAGTGCTCATCTTGACCTGTAGTGGCGCGGCGAGGAGCCCAGAGCCCAGAGCTGCTCTACATTAGTGAAAGTCTTGCAACAGAAGATGTGCCTGATTGCTGACAATACATACGCAGTACCACAAATCAACAACCAGAATTCGCCGCCACCCGCCCTGACACGACAGACCACTGCCCATTCACAGAACTGGTGGGTACTCCAGGTACAAAGTAACCCCAGGTTCCCCAAAAAAACTCGACACCCTACATCAAGACGAAGAGACAGAAGAGAGACAGGATCTCTATGCTTCTTCCCTCAACACCATGCCAGCCACTGCTAAAAGTCCAAGGGTACTGTAATTTTCAAAATCTGTCTCCACTTCTTTCAAATAATGAGATGCAAAGATCGACTTGGACCTCCAAAAGGTCGACTGAAGAATAGACAAGAAGGATAGATTGTGCTTGAGGTGAGAGAGGTAGCCACTGCTCTAACTTCATGAGCTTTAACTTTAAACAAGGGAAAAGAGTCTTCCTGAATCCGGGAATGCGCTTCGGAGATCAAGTCTCTAATAAAGAATGGAAGGGCATTCTTTGAAAGGGGACGGGAAGGTTTCTTGACAGAACACCAGAGATTGCTAGCAGGTCCTCTGATCATCTCGTTCCTATGTAGATAGTACCTCAGGGTTCTGACTGGGCAAAGAACCCTCTCTTCTTCATCCCGTCATCCCGGCCCAGGATATCCATTAAATTCTTAATATGTAAGAAGCGAGGCCAAGGCTTAGAAGGTTCCTCATTCTTTGCTAAGAAGCCTAAGGTAAAAGAGCACACTGCATCTCCCTGGGAGAAGCCTACTCTCTTGTCGATTGCTTGCAGCTCACTAACATGTTTGGTCGTAGCCAGGGCTACAAAAAAGAGGGTCTTCCATGTAAAGTTCTTGAGGGAAGCAGAACTGAGTGGCTCAAAAGTGGGGCTCGTAAACCACTTAAGGACTGAGGTAAGCATCACTTGGTATCCTTTGATGTCGGACGAGGAAAGACTTCTAGAGGTCCTCAGGCAAAGGAGAAAGTCCGCAATCTGGGTTAAAGAGGTCTCAGAAGATGAAATGTGATGTCTGTTGCACCACTGACAAAACACTGTCCACTCTGACTGGTAGACGTTGCAAGTAGATTGTCGCCTGTACTTTGCAATAGCTTCTGCAGTTGCTCTTGAAAAACCTTTCGCTCTGATGAGTTTCCTGACAGTCTGAAGCCTGTCAGAGTGAGAGTGGCCAACCCTTGGTGGTATCTCTTGAAGTGAGGTTGTCTGAGCAGCCAAGGTCTTTGGGAAAGCAGCCTCGGGAAGCCTACCCGACTCCTTCGTGGGCCAAAATGGCGCTACGAGTCATAGAAGCGTTGCGGTGTGACATGAACTTGTTGAGGACTTCCCTCACCATGCTGAAGGCAGGAAGGCATAAAGATCCAGACCCGACCAGTCTATGAGCATGGCATCCGTCCATCGCCCATGCCAGGGGATCCGGGGCTGGGGAGCGTAAGAGAGGAAGGCGACTGTTTCTTGAGGTGGCAAACAGGTCTATGGACAGTTTGTCCCACAATCTCCAGTTATCAGCAGGGTTATAATACTGTAACCATATTTACATAATAAAATACCACTTCTCTAATATATGCATAAAGAACTGACACTTAAATAAACTAAGCAACACAAACAAACAATGAAGGAACTAAATAACATCACCACTTCTCTGACAAGGGCAAAAAGATGTGACACTTGAATAAGCAATCCTAAGGAATCAAGAAATCTGAAGACTGAAAAAATAAGTGTCTACGCCCATAAACATTAAGGCTCAGGAAACAATTCTTAAATACCATGGTACTTAAAACACCAAATTTGAGGCAGTTTAGCCTCAGAAAGACAAGAATGAGGTATACCTAGCCTCTCATTTCTCCCCTTACTGTAAAACCCATACAAAACCGTTGACTCTTCTTCTAACAGTGAGTGACAACTATATGGTTATACTGTACAAAGAGCAACTGGATGTAAAAAAAAAAAAAAAAAGAATGGCTACTATCCACCTTCTTGAGTTACACTGGATAAGGTTTCATTTAGAGTAAATTTTATTCTTTTTCGGCTGAAAATAAACTCATCATAAGGAGGTATGTGCCTCAAAAGGAAACTTTTCCTCAGAAGGAATAGTGAACTGGGACAATTTTTCATGATTCCTTTGTTGAATAGGAAGTTACTAGTGAACTGGGACAATTACTTCATGAACAACAGCAGCACTCTCTGTACTTAGTTAACAAGAGCAGTGCTGTACAGTACTGCTCTCCTAAACTGTCTCTTCAGTACTGGATACAGACTACTGGTTCATTTTCCATTTACAGCCAAGAAGCCCAGAGGTCTCGAGAACCTAATTCTCTTTTACTGTGCTTTACTCAAACACATGTACAACAATGTTATCTGCTAAACAGTATTTTCAAAATAAGTAGTTTTCTACATAACTGGAGTATTTACCAAGTTTATGATAGGCTCTTCCTGATTTATAGTGATTTGTGTTCTAGAAACGCTAGTTGGCACTGAAAAAACCCTAGCTGGCACTGCAAACAGTTTCAATACCTAAATTCATGCACCGCCTACCTATGTACACTCCTGTTACCAGACTTAATATTAATGTAAATCTATTGGAAAACCTTGAACCATGTACTTGTTATGGAGGAAGCTACATATGACAGCTATAAAGGGGAACTCAAAGTTGTTATAGAAACAGAGGATGATAATGTTTACAGAACCAGAGAACTGAAAGAAGATAAAATGACTAAAAATCAAATGCCGAAACAAAACCAGAAAGTAAGCAAAGGAAGAAGCACAATCAGGAACACTATGGGGAGGTTGCGGGGCAAGTAGGGGGAACTATTTACCTTGTCGTCATCATCTCGGGTTAATCCCCAGTTGGAGTCGCTCTTGCTGGCGAGCCTTTTCCAGCGGCTCGCTTCGTAATTTGTGCTGGCAGATGTCACTTCAGTCTGTGATCCTCTCCTTATTTCACTAGTTCTGGGATGGATGAACCACGTTCTACACTGTCAGAGAGTCAGAGTCCAGTCAAGGGAAGTACACAGGTGAACGACACCTACGTCAATATTGGTGCTGCATGCTACAGTTACATTAGAGGGTCTAAAATCCTCTAATATGTACCACCGCCAGGTTTCCACATGCAGAAGCCACCAACCAGGAGAGACAAAATGATACTCAAGACTTTCAGAAAAAAATTTAAGTAGCAAGATGCTATAGAATAGTTTTAATGATTGATTAGCCAAGTATAAAATTAATTTTGTGGCTCCCTGGGGACCACCATTACTGACAGGGAAAATGCAGTCAGTTTTTTAAGTTAGTCTATGTCAGTCTTATATGCAGTTTGAACATGCACTGCACCATATCTGCACACACTCCACCTGCAAAAGAAAAAATAAAAGGAAATTATGAACATGTACATAACTGACAACTCACAGTTAAAATATCCGATAGGGTTGTTACATAAACTTACTCTGGTATGCACCTAGAAAAATTCACCTTGAAGCAAACTCACTTCTTCCACGTTACCTAATTTACAGATTGAACAAAACTAATCCACTGAAAACTCTTCACCCATTGGAACTACATGTAAACACTAAAACATTCAACCTAACACTACTACTCATGTAAGACGGATGAATGTCAATACTGAACAATTATTTGGCAATGAAGTCAAGCTCAGAAAGCTCAAAATATTTTGCACACCCAAAAAACATCAACTGCAACCTGACACACTTTCTTTCTCAACTTGCACTGAGGAGGAGGGAATAGGAGACATACAGTGTCAACAGTTAACCTTTCAACTGTAAGCAAGCTTTTTTGGGATGAGGTTGGAAGCTATGAACTCGACTACAGCACCACTTTTTCACTCTTAAAACTTTCCCAATTGATATTACCTCATTATTGTGGAGGATTTCTCAGTGTCTGTAGAGCAATATCCTTGGGGAAATCACCTTCATCTGCCAATCCTATATTCTCTTGCTTGGATGACTTAACCCTGTGGACACTGATCTCGATTGGGGTCACCTGCTTCAACAATTCCTGTAAGAAAGAAACATGTTAATACTGACTAACATCATATAACGATGGCCTTTCATATATCTAGATAATGTTCTTGTCACAACTTTCCAGCATTTTATTCCACAACTATCCCATGCTTAAGTCTAGGCTACAAAGCCTACAGAATTCTTACAATAATTCAAATCTTTCATTAATTAGTAGTAGTAGTAGTAGTAGTAGTCCAGTTTAGTAGGTCCCAAATGACTTTTTGAAAGTGCTTGTCACCCCAGTTCCAAGGGTGGGGGATCAGTTGACAATATTTGGCTCCAGTACGTTTGTGGAATGGGCCTTGACCCCCACAAACTGAGGGAGCTAAGTCATGCATGGCACCCAATGTTAGATGCTGAAAGGAAAAAGGCATTGTTTTAACTCTGCAGAATATTACATTATTATACTTTAAATTCCAAATTATAATAAAATGTTTAAAAAGATTCATACAAGTAGACGGTGTGAGAAAACTGATTACTTTCAACCATCAATTAATCAGCAGCAAGAATTACAACAATGGAAAACGGACCCAGTCTGGTCTAACCTGGTTACACGGGCATGATAAGCTATGTTAGCACTGCACACAGTGGTCAAGTACCCTCAAAAATTACACATGGGCCTAAAATCCCTGAATTAAAGAAAGGTAGATCTAAGCAATAGGTACACGGTGGGTATTTAGCGAGAAATGGCAGTTTCTTATAGTATTTAGGTTGCTTATTTACAATTTAATGTTATTTTTGGGGGGTTGAATGTAATTAACCCCTGAAGTCCACCCAACAAGGGGTTTCCATAAGCGATCTTCACAAGACAGAGCACTGGGAAAGGTTCATATCCCATCCGGCAAGTGCAATAACTTGTTAAATAGGGGTACCGCCCTCCCCCCTGGGCCAGTACTAAACACGGCGAAGGGACATTCCATTTGGCTGACAACAAACAAATGCACCGCCAGTATCAGAAGCCCTAAAAGTGTAGAAAAAACCAATTTCCAAGGTAAAAACAGGCGTGGAGCTAATACTTACATTTACCTAAAGAAATACTGAGCAGGAGTCTCCCAAAAATGCACTTAAAAATACTTAAGTAAAACCTGTATGCAGACTGGAATCAGGCTAACCATTCCCAAGGGCACAGCACAGGAAAATTGGTGAAGTCAGTCACTACAAGGCAGACATGAGCTACGTCCTATAGGCATAACTGAAAAATATAAATTTAAGAGTTTGGGCAAGCACATGGCTAGTCCGAATGATTTCCTTCACAGAAACAGCCTGTGGCAATTGTAATCAGGCCAGTACACATGAAACATGCAGACTGAATCAGGCATGTGTGAGTTTTACCACCACAACATACACTTGTATAATTATCCAATACTAGTATTCACTAACCAGAATACGAAATTAAGTGAAATCGCATCACAAGACAATCAACCATGTGCAAAACCAATTTGGGGTGCAATTTTAATACATAATAAACACTAAGAAAATAACTTAATTTTTAACACATGAAAATAGAAGAAATGACGCCTGAACCACTAGAGGCAATAATTATAAGAAAACATGAGCTACCCAATTAATAAATAGAAAAAAAACACATTCCTATGGAGGGGCATAACTGAAAATATAAATTTTAAGAGTTTGGGTCAAATTATGGGCCCAACATGGCCTAGTCCACCGAACGATTTCTTTCAGCATGAAACAGCCTTGGCTATGGTAACTGAACCAATAAATGAATAAATCCTCAAGCTGAAGGTAGTGGATCCAAAATCATCCTAATCAGATGCCAAAACGTAGCAGTCAACAGCAGCGGCAAACTCAAGCTAGAAACGCCCACAGTTGTCCACCACTTCATCTGGGACGTTGACGCGGCCTCCTAGGCTATGGGGAGCTGGGGAGAAAAGCCACACCTCAAAATATGAAAGACAAAACGGTCTGTTAGTTACAAGAAAACCACCCTAGCTAATACATTGTGACAATAATTTAACATTTAAAATTAAAGTTGACAAATCAACTAATTAAATAATGACAACAAGATGACATATGACAACTCTACGCCTAGACTGAAAATTTTAAATTTTGCTTGTAAGGGAATAATAAATTCTCAAGCCTTAAAAAATTGATAAATTTAAAATTGCTCATCAGTCCAGCATTGCAATGAGGCCGATTTCAGCGGATTTCGACCGATTTTGGCTTTTCTTCACATTTCCCCAATGATTCTGGAATACATTGGCACAAATCACCTTTCAATTCTTAGAAGGCTTCGAGCTATTAGGCCCAGCCTGCAAGTGCAATTGGAATTGATTGTAGCCTGCTGGAATCCTAACCTAACCTAACTTGGCATACCATGCCCTACTCTTGCCAAAGGGTACAGTCTAGGATACCTTGCCCATGTTAAAATGCCTGAGGAAGACAACAGCCTAATCATCTTATCCTGTAAGTCCTCGAAAAGAGTCATATTAATTAACTTTTACATTAAATTCCTTAGTCTTTACATTCGATAATTAATTTAGGCTCTAAACATTGGATTAAATTGCAATATTGCATAAAAAATGTTTAAAAACGCAAAGCTAAAGAAAAACAAAATTATATTTCAATTTTAAAGTTGCCCAAGACGGCTAGACAGAGATAGCCCACGATTCCGCCTTCCATGCTGAGTCATTTCATCGTCAATCATCCTAATTATAACAATTATCTCATGCAAATTCCAACAAGAACTGGACAATATATTGAATGAACTTCATCTTTAACATTAACGCGACGTCATACTGCTAATATTAACAATTACACGGATCATAAAGACGGCTTGACCAAAGGCGTCGGTTGTCTTACACGAAGACGTCTTCACACCAAGACGTCTTCGGCGAGACTGAGGCTAAGTAAGCATAAATAACAGCCTATATGACCATATACTAATCAGAAATTTACCTAATTAACACAATTACTACTGAGGTCACCGAAGCAGGTATTTCGGGACCTAAATTGAGCAATAATAGGCCCAAAGCATTTAGGACATGAATAATGACGTCTCTTGATTCTCACATTCAATACTCAATTAAGAGGGCGCCTTTCTTTGCTCAACGATTTAAAAAAAAAAAGCCTTAACTCCGTCTTCAAAAAGTGCCTATAAATACATATTCTGTGCCTTTCCTCAAATCGTAGATGAATCAATTACACTGGCATAATAACTTTGGAGTTATCCTTATAAAACATCAAACCAAGTATGGCAAAAATAGGGTGTTGCCATAACCTTATGTTGTCACTTATACTCAAGGAACGCCTCCTACCACGACACATTACCACCTTCACTTCACAGTTAGTTCCTATACACCGGCACACATTTGCGTTATTACGGCCGTACAATACACACAATTGGCATAATTAGCAACCGGATTAACATAGTATACGGATAAAAGACTTAAAACGTCAACATACCTTCAGTAAGGTGGCATAAAATCCGGTTAAATGCACAAGGAAAGTAACACATTACGTTTGTCAGCCGCCATATTGGCCGGTTGAATCTATAGAAGGCCTTCTTCCTTCGACCCCTACCAATGGCTTCTTCATCATTCGCCCAAGGAGTCTGGAAAGAAGGTCTAAATGACCTCTCACCCAATCAGAAGCCTTCAATGCCAACCTCTGGGCATTTTTCGGACGCGTCCTCAGGTTTTCACGCCTTCAAAAAGACATGGCAGCGTTTGGTGCCATTTTATGAGTGTTAGTTCTCGCATATTTTACGTAAAACTGATATTTTACGTAAAACTGATCTTATATCGAAATATTTAAATAATCGAACATGATTTTCTTAATTTTAAAAGTATCCTAATGTCCAAGGTACTATTTTGATGGATTCTGTACCAAAATAAAGCGAAATTTAATGACATTTTTGAGACACAACAGTTTATCCTACTAGACTTTTAAACATCGTTTCCTTTATTTTACGTAATATTTGAGCTCAGTTTTATCTTTTTCGGTTATTACATAAAAAAATTATATTATATTCCTCCAACATTTTAGTAATGAATATAATATTTCAATCGATTTATACCAAAGAATAGCGAAATTCTGTGGCGTCTTTTGAGCCAAAATGCGAGATTCAAACGAGCTAGGTTAGCGTGTTGTCTTGAGAATATTTGACGTGAATATGACCTTATTTTGCGATATTCTACTTACAAATTTAGTATTTTATACATATAATATACTTTATTAATTTAGATAATATTATTTCAGTCGATTTTGGACGTAGATAAAACGAAATTATAATAAGGGTTGTATGAGATATGTAATGCGTAAGATTCGTCCTTCTAAATATTTTCTATCGGGAAATCATTTTCCAGCAATATTTCTAAATAATATATAAAAAATGGCTATATATATATATATATATATATATATATATATATATATATATATATATATATATATATATATATATATATATATATATATATATATATATATATATATATATATATATATATATATATATATAACAGGAAAAGACATTTATATATATATATATATATATATATATATATATATATATATATATATATATATATATATATATATACATACATACAGTATATATATTAGGATAGAATAAGGATGAATAAGTAAGCATACTTATTAAACAGTTATCCTAAATATACTAAATTTTATTTAAATAAACAGAAATTCAAGACATTAACTAACAACTTTTCCCACTCAAAGAAACAGTCGTAATTAACTTCATCTTGTAATATATGAAAATACAAGAGAGAGAGAGAGAGAGAGAGAGAGAGAGAGAGAGAGAGAGAGAGAGAGAGAGAGAGAGAGAGAGAAGAAAGTATCCAACAAGCGAAGTTCGCACTTGTAGGGTTTCTTCTTTGGAAATACTGATTACTTTGGCTATGTTAGATAATGGGTTGTCTTGCCAATATCAGCGTGCCCTATTACCATTGCTCTTAGTAATTGTTGGTAATATTCTTCAGTTCTTAGGCTAATATGTATGATTGTATTATGAGTTTCTTTTGTATAATTCCCCGTGAAAGTATATATTCGTGTAGGAACTTCTGTTACATCTCCTAAATAAATTATTCCCTGAATAAATTATTAACCTGTTGCATCAAATCCTATACTTACTTTTCCCTTTAATTGAAGTATATTTTTTCTCTAAGATTTGCGAGTACGGTAATGCGCGAGACAAAGTAGTACGCAAAGTCGAGCATCTGAGGCAGACGTTATTCGTGACGTCACGCAGGCAAACGACAACGACAAAGATTTAAGATGTGGCTATGGTGGCATGATGGAATCCTCTTCCCACGGCCATGAGGCTCCGGATGGACCCCCCGTAGTTTGGTCCGTTCTGTTGGGAAATGCAAACTCCAGGTCAGTCTGTCGAGTCATTCTCTAGTTATGGAAGCCTGAATTTTGAGGAGAAGAGTTTAGACACACTCCTGGTGGGAGGCTTCTTCATAAGATTTTCTTTGACTGGATGAGGGGCTAGAGATGTGTGTATGTTTGTATGTATGTATGTATGTATGTACTTATGTGCATGGATGGGTGGCTGGGGGCGTTGAATATTGGGGGTGGGGAAGAGCCCGTGCCATCAGGAGACTCCTTTCTAAGCTTTCTTCTACAGCAACAAGAACATTCTCTCTCTCTCTCTCTCTCTCTCTCTCTCTCTCTCAGAACCTATGCTTGTTTTCCCTCATAAACCTTCTACATGAATGATATTAAAGTTATACAATCAACGTCATATCTCCACCAACAGCAAAACAGCGTCATTGTCGTAGTGAGGACGAATGAATGAGAAATAAACTCCATAACCTAACGAGGACTCGGCCGAGAGACGCCTGAGAGCACGACATTCTCGACCTTATGGCCTGAGGGAACAGAGGCCCTTTTCCCTCCGTTCCCTCAGGCCATAAGGTCGAGGATGTCGTGACGTCATCATCTCCATTCATCCCGAGGAGCGTAATCGTAAACAGAATAGTTGCCAGTTAGTGTTTTTATCATACTTTTATTACAAATCTCATTCATCAACATACTTTTGCAAAAGTAATGGAAGTGATACTGATTCTGAATTGCAAGTAGGTATAAGGAAAAGACAGCTGCTGTTTTTGTCGTCCTAGGCAAATGTTGATACAACCCCTGTTCAACGTCAGATCTGAATATTTTGTTCGAAATCCCGTTCAAAACATTGGATTTTCCAGAACGTGGCAACATTTGTCATCCTGTCGTCAAGATAGCATTGGCAAGTGAGCTCCGGTTGATTGAACGGGGAAAATACCTATAACTGCGTTAATACAATGGAGAGAGAGAGAGAGAGAGAGAGAGAGAGAGAGAGAGAGAGAGAGAGAGAGAGAGAGAGATTCGTCATTTCCATTCAAGGTCACAGAGTTTTATCAATACATTGTCGACTGGACCAAACCGATGAAGGACGAAGCTATAACCTTATCGTTTATTTTATCGTCAGGGATGTTTATTCAAATCAGTATTCCCGAATATAAACTTTCACCACTGAGGTTCTGTGCTTCGGGAGGTTTCTGAGGTATCTATAGAGGATTCAATTTCAATTTCATTCTTCGATTTCCCGTGACGAATTCCCACAGAAATCTTTGCGGCTGAACATTCTGTGACATAACTGACATCATTCACCTTGTAGTAAGTCCAGTAGAGGCTATTTCTACCATACTAACTTATTATTATTATTATTATTATTATTATTATTATTATTATTATGCATCAACGCTTCTCTCTTGTATCTTCGACCATTTGTAGGGGTGAAAGTGGGTTCCTTGGCTACCGGAAGGGAATTATTCATTTTTATTTATTAGCGTCAGCAGAGGTATACATTTCAGTCCTGTGTTGTATTGTATTTCATAAACAGTAAGATCAGTAGGGATTTCGTCTTGAAATCAACTTGTCTGAGATTTTGAAATTAATTATTCGTGCTCTCTCTCTCTCTCTCGTCGTTATCCATGTCCCTGTCTGTCTCTCTTTTTAGTCCCTTACTCTCTCTTTCTTTACTTTTGACTTTTGCTTACTCTCTCTCTACACCTGTCCCCACCTCTCTCTCTCTCTCTCCCTACACCTATCAATATCTGCCTCTCTCTCTCTCTCTCTCTCTCTACACCTGTCCCCACCTCTCTCTCTCTCTGTCTCTCTTTCTCCCTACACCTATCAATATCTACCTCTCTCTCTCTCTCTCTCTCTCTCTTTCTAGCCCCCTTCTCTCTCTCTCGCCTTACTTTTGACTTTCTCTTTACTCTCTCTCTCTCTCTCTCTACTCCTGTCCTTATCTCTCTCTCTCTCTCTCTTTCTCTTTTGCTACACTCTCTCTCTCTCTCTGTCTGCCACTTTCTTCATCTCTCTCTCTCTCTCTCTCTTCTCTCTCGCTCCCTCGACCCTTTTCATCTCTCTCTCTCTCTCTCTCTCTCTCTCTCTCTTTAGCTACACCTGTCACTATCTCTCTCTCTCTCTCTCTCTCTCTCTCTCTCTCTGTCTGAGGGAAAGGGAGATATTCTGGGGGCTGTATGTATGTGTTTACAAGTACGTACTGAAGCTTAAAAACCTGACATTTTAGTGACATTCCCACTTCATCTTATGTGTAATCGTATGCATAAGCATGTTTAGAAGTATGACGAACTAACCTCATTTGAGGAATACTGAATATCAATAATAGTTTTCTCATGTTATTTCCAGCTAACCAAACCAGGAAGAATTATTTTGATAAACGGGAGTAATAGCAACATCCACCATTAATATATATATATATACATATATATATATATATATATATATATATATATATATATATATATATATATATATATATATACATACGTGTGTGTGTGTGAAATTATTTAAGACATTGGTAAATGATTTGCATTGCAGTAGAATTCATAAATAAATGTATCGATAAAAGCAGTTTTATCTAATTTAAAAAAATCATGTCTATTATTCATATTGGTTGATAAATATAACGGATTGCTACTTGAAAAAATGTTTCAAAGGACAGTACTATTTGTGATAATTATTGAAGGCTTTGGCTATATAAGTAGGCAAAGTGTTTTCTTTATTAGTAATAAATTAAAAATAAAAAAATTATTTATTTGTCAGGAATGAATTTTTTTTTACCAGTTCTTTAGGTAACAAGTAAGTTATTTTAAATGTCTGTTATAGTGAAAAATAATATAGTAATTGATATGTAAGGACGGCAGAACAAGCGCTTTGAAGCATAAAACTTCAGCGAGAAACGGTAAAGTCTCAAGTGAGAGAGAGAGAGAGAGAGAGAGAGAGAGAGAGAGAGAGAGAGAGAGAGAGAGAGAGAGAGAGAGAGAGTTGTGAGTTTCCCGCCAACTTCAGGGAGAGCCGTATGTGTGTTGAGTCTCAGACGAAAGGATTGTGTGCGTGCGTCTGATGTGCGCGTGCGCGTGTCGCGCCTGTGTGTGTAGCTGTGTGTGCACCAACGAACGGTTGTGTGCGTGCGCGCGCCTCTGTGGACGTGCGCGCCTGCGCGTGCGTTCTAGCGCGCGTGTGAGTGTATACCTGAGCGCAGCAGGTGGCTTCAGCGGCAGCTCAGAGTCGGAGCTCAGTCAGTGGCTCGGTAGCCTCGGTACTGGTTGCGTGAGTCGGTTGGTGCCAGATTCCTCGCACTTCATCGCTAACGCCGAGGATATTATTCACGACCGAACGACGGTATTACCGCACTATTGAGTGCAGGCAACGTAGGCTCTATGGAGGAGTGTGTTTGTGGCGTTGGGGGAAGTGTGGTGAAAAAGAGCAGAAAGAGAAACATCTGTCGGTGGCTTCTGTGGCAAAAGTCCTTTTGGATGGTGCCTCGTGTTCAGATGACAGTGACTCGGATGATGGTGAGCCTCTTCTGGAAATCTTCGTGATAGTGTTTCTGCAGAGCGAGGCGTTGTCATGATAGGTGAGGTTGACGGGGGAAAGCTGTGACGTCAGTGTTCTTACAAGTGGGGGATGAGGCGAGTCATGTCATCTTCGGGCTGTACAGGCCTTCAAAAACCACTGTGAGGACCCAGTTTGCCAAGGAAAACTTGCCTGAGGGAGGGACAGCAGCAGTAAATGACCTGAAGGGCACCAACGACACCAGAAAAACGACAGTGGCTGACACCAGAACACAGATGCAACTTCTTCCCGTTTGACAGTGTCTACATGCGATAGGGCATATTTGCTCTTATTTCAGTAGTATCTTGGGACTGTATGAAAAATACCTTGACTGGATGGATGTCAGCAGCCAGCCTGATGTCACCACGGTGAAGGTAAATGACTACGACAAGATTTTCATTCTCCATTATAAGAAATGTTTTGAACGTGAGAAGAATGCCTGCCCTCGTGAGTGGCTCACGAAAGGTCTTGTTGATAAGAGGCTCCTGGTTGGAGCAGATGTGGCCCAGCTGGAGCAAGAACAAGAGGCACACGTTGGAAAAATACCCGGGACTGCCAAAATCTGTCAACTGGGCGCATGACAATCAGTTTGCAGCGTAGCCTCTTCACCTCCGCCAGCCTCCCCCAAACCCTCCCAAGCCTCCCCCCACCCCCACCGACCCTCGGCCAGTCTAGGGGGACTGATGTAACTCCGCAAGATTACAGTGAGTAAAACCATTTTTTTATTGTGCATTTTTTTCACGCCTTTCCATATGGTAATGAATTTTGTAAAGGACTAATCTCTGCATCCTCATTAATTATTATTCCCAAGTTTGTTAGGATTATTATTAACATACTCTGTGTTAATTAGTGGTGATTAACTATGTCACAATATTAATTTTGGAGGAATCTTTGGGACTACTTTGCATTTCCACATTATCACCATCTTTAATCATTATTCACAGGATTGTCAGGTTTATCATCAGCATTCATACTTCGTTTACTCATGTTTATCTTTATATTAACTCTGTGACAATATCTCTGGAAACAGTTTTGGAACTTTCTCTGAAAAGAGCAAAGATAAACAGGTATGGGTTTGGAGCAAAGCTTCTGATTATCACGGAACATTGCTAGACAGCACAACGAATAGTTTTGGGGGAATTAATGCCATAAAAACACGATAAAACACATTTTGGTGCATAATTTGGGGAGCTGGAGGGACATATCGACATTCCCTTGTCATTTTGAAAATATCTCGGAATCGAATGACCTTTTTGAACTGCTACTTAAGCATACTTTAGATAGAATGGGCTTCGTGTCAGAAAATGCAAGATTTAGTCACGAATTACAACTCTGTTTTCACTCGTCATTCAGAATGTCCGTCGAGTGATGGACTCCTGCTTTGATACACATTCAAAAACCGAACCAGATCTGTTGGAGAGGCCGCAGTCAGACCGGATAATCCATGTCAGTGATTATCCGGCCTGGCTATACGGCCTCCCCAGTACAGAGCCGGGTCGGTTTTGTTGATTTTGAGACCCAGTTTCGCCAAGCCAGCACTTGATACTACTAATCCTCTCTCTCTCTCTCTCTCTCTCTCTCTCTCTCTCTCTCTCTCTCTCTCTCTCTCTCTCCTTCTGTCTGTCTGTCTCTCTCTCTCGTTCATATACATACCGATCTGCCACTGAAAACCTGATTTGACAGCACAGGCCAAGCGTAAGAGTAGACTGGCATGATGTTGCATGCCAGTATTAAGTAAAGAAATAATCTTCACGTATTCTGGCTCCTTATGAGGCAAATATTACTACGTTCTGGTGGTGTAATTATCGAACGTTTTCTTGCCTGCGCTATGGACGCTGCGAGCTGCGTCATATACAGGAGAGATATATACAAACTCTTCCGTCGAATCGTCCTCAGGTCTCTGCATTGCAAACCTCTTCGCAAATGGCGACGGTTTGGGATGGTTCGTTCAGGTGGTGTTGCTTTTTTCATGTGCCCGTTCAGGCGATTGATTTCTTCAACTTTTGGTCTTGATGTTCGATGAACGCTTTTTGGTGATATATCTATAGATGTATCCTAATATGACACTTTTGGGGGTATAAACAGCGCGATTTTCAGAAATCGGATAGTGTGCTCAAGAATCCAAGCTTGCGGGTGCATTTGTTGATTAAAAAACTCAAAATTTTGTCAATATATGCTTTAGCATGTGGTTTGAGAGAGACTTTTTTTTTATTTTCAGTTTTTTTTCCCCTCAGGAAACATAACAATTTATATATATTTATAGTCCTGGTTAATATGTAAGCCTTTCTGAGGGTGCTGGACTGGGCTGTGAGCGGAGTGCGCCGTCTGTGAGACCTCTCGACACTCCTGTTCGTAGACCGAGGGACTTTCATCTTTTCACCTATTATTTCACCTCCGTAACGAAATGTCATTGAATTACACAAGTGCCATTACGTCAAGTGATGTGTCACTGAAGTATATTTGATAAAAATGAACCTGCCTAACGTTCTGCGTCAGTGAAGCTGAAAGTTTTCACTATGTTGGAAATAGTCCCCACAACTGACCTCCTTTTGAGGGATGATTCGCATCGCTGACGCCTCATCAGCGGCTGGAAAATGTTTCTGGAAAGCTTTCTCTTCTTCTTCTTCTTCTTCTTTTCTTCTTCTTCTTCTTCTTCTTCTTCTTCTTCTTCTTCTTCTTCTTCTTCTTCTTCTTCTTCTTCATGGGCACTTTGAAACCATCTTTGGTATTTCTGTTATAATATTTTCCCTGAGACCTGGCTATTGATTTCATGTTTCACGTCTGTGATATATCAGGTCGGTTATTTTCTTTAAATAAATTTTTTTTTTTATTCTGCTTCATATCATTTTACAGCTGAATAAGAAATTAAGTTTTAAAGTGCGTCAATGTATCTAATGCATTCCTGCATGCGTTAAGAGAAGTTTTCAATTCTAAGCTTTTCATAAGAACAATTTTTTTTTTTTTGTCAGTAAAGACCATTTGAGTCGTGTACATTCAGCGATAAGTGTATCCTCATTAATAATGAGCAAGTCACTGAATGCCAGGTTTTGTAAAGGAACATAGCCTAAATCAGTGGTTCTCAACGTGGGGGGCGCGCCCCTCTAGGGGGGCGTCAGCAATTTCCAGGGGGGGCGCGAGGCCTAGGGAGAATTTTAAAAATCTAGAATTATATTCGTTATTTTCTTAACAAGAATGAGGAACTAATATCCAGAAGTTTATAAAAAAAAATGAAAAAGTATCGCCTTTTAACGTTAGTTTCCTATAGTCTACCACTCTAGTTAGACTCGCTAGGCTTACCATTATTTTGTAAAATTATATTTACCTCCCTCCCTGTCCCTCGAAACTCAATTTTTCTTTTTTTTTTTTATTTTCCTCCTAATCTGGGAGGGAAGTTTACTCATAGATGCAAGGGGGGGGGGAGTGGAGGGAAAGACCAGCTCTTAGAGGGGGCGTGGTAATAAAAAGGTTGAGAACCACTGGCCTAAATCATAAGTGAATGACGTGTTTCCGGTCTAGTTGGTCTGTCAAACTTTGTACATATCAAATGTCTCTGAATTTTGAATGACTGCATAAATTAAAAGGTCACTGATATTTTCTTTCTCATTATTATTATTATTATTATTATTATTAGTATTATTATTATTATTATTATTATTATTATTATTATTATTATTATTATTATTATTATTTTGTGTTTTTTGCCTGTTGTAGCCAACTTGTGCAGTCCTACAGGCTATTGGAAACGTGATTTTCAAGACCATAGTGAGAAAGTAGGCCTATTCATTGTAAAATGGTAAACTTGAAAAAAAAAAAATGCTTGATGTAAAACCCCAGGGACATTGCCGTGAAGAGCAAAATGGAACTTGAAATGACTCCTGGCAAGTAAAAAGATCAAGTTCAGCAAAGCACTGTGAGTGACTACTTTCCCAATCAAGTAACGAAGAAAAGAAACTAGAGTATCAATTTAGGTAGAGGATTTCACTCTGGTACAAGTGCATGTGAGCGTCCTATGAAACTGAGAGGTTAATATATATCCCGAGCTCTTTTCACTTCTTGCCTGTCGGATAGACGGTAGGAAATGATGATGATGCCTTTACTTGATGATGTTGTTGGTCCGGATGGAGGCAGTGTTAGCTGAATGGAGGTTTGCTCCATTTCAGGTGCAATGTCCAGCATTTGCTTGAGGAGAGGGGGGGAAATGTTTCCAGTTCTGAAATGCAGAGTGTAAAGTGAGTGATATCGTTCCTAATTTCGTGAGATTCAAACTCAATCAGTATAGTTTTCTTACTGTTTCTCTTTATTTTTTTATGTCATATAGATAAGTGACCCTAATGATGGGAAAAGTTATGTAATCCCGGAAAGCTCGGCTGTACCTCTGTGAATTTCTAAGAAATGATAATGTCTGCAATTTTACAACGTCTTCTGGCTATCCTGTTCCTTCTGAAATGCAGGGTGCATATATTAACATTTTGATTATCGTGGGTAATCGTGATAGTCTAAAAGCATTGAACTCCACGTTCAGATCAGCCGTTTTCCACCCCGGGTCCAGCCTCTGAACGCTGGACTCCTATGAGCGTGTATAAGAAGGTGCCTTGTTCGGACTTCTCTTCCACCACCGTTGCTTCTGAGGGTCTGCGCAATCCTTTCAAAAGGCGAAGGAATCAGTTCTAAACGGTTCAGAGAATTTTAGGTTTTCATCTATTTTGTAGTTGGTTCTTCTCGTTCAGTTTCAATGGGTCAGAGAAGTTTTTCATCAGAGACCATATAATAATTCTCTTCAGGGGAATTTGACTCTCTGGGTCTCTGTAGGTTCAAGGAAACTGAAGCTTTAAGACGAAGATTATTGTGTCTGCAGAAAACTACTGAGATGGCTTTGTCTGTCCGTCCGCACTTTTCCTGTCCGTCCTCAGGTCTTAAAAACTACTGAGGCTAGAGGGCTGCAAACTGGTGCGTTGATCATCCACCCTACTTCTACTTGTCACCTTCGTCATAATATATCAGGTTGGGTAGTACAGCCTTTCCTTTGTATTCCCTGACCTCCACATCTGTCTCTTGTGGCTAGGCTTGACTGCCTCTTCTGTGATTTCACCTGAAAGTAATAAATTGAAACAAATAAAACCTAATGTTAAAAAATGGAGGTCATCATATCAGAGAGAGAGAGACACGCACAAGTAATTTTAAAACGTCCCAGAATAGGCCATATACTCGTCTAACACATGGGCACTTAATGAGCAGCCCACATGGCCCGGCTCCCCAGTGCTCAGAATGCAGAGTAGTAAAAACAGTCAGACATGTGTTATGTGAGTGTCCAAAGTATGGCCAACAACGAACGTCAACTTTTGGAAATAGATCAGTGAAAGAAATTTTGTCAGAATCCTTTACATTTTCAGTCGTTCCAATTTTGATGTTCTTGAAGAACTGTAATTTAATTAATAAAATAAAAAATAAGCACGAAAACCCTTTTAACACACGTTGAATTAAAAAAAAAGGGCAAAATTTTAACATTTTGCTTAATTTATATTCTGAATTTTAAAATACCGTTTTAGTATGCATGCAAGGAAGTCTGAGTAAATGTAATTATTGTACGTATGTGTTTCATTATGAGAGGATGTGCCTATGTGCAGTTTTTAATTTCATTTTAATTCATTCATCATTGTACTGAATGATCTATTGGGTCCTAGCACTTGACTTCAGGCCTGGACCTATAGGATTTTAATCAAATCCTTCGGGCCAGCCCTATGAGAGCTGAAAGTCAGCTCAGTGGTCTGGTTAAACTACTTCAACAATAATAATAATGTGATTCCATCACTCTTTTGCCTGTGATAGTCATAGAGTTCAGAGCATGGCCGATGAACCTTCTACGTGGGTATATAAATAGATGATGTCGTGGAAATGTCCTGCACTGGGGCTTCTTCATCCGTTAGAGGACGACTGTAGCAGCAACCGCTGTCGTAATTATCTAATCTGTTGACTAGAGCGAGAGTCGCCAAGGGCAGCAGTGTTTGTCTCGACAGGATATCCTGCCCCAGGGAGACTGGACGCTGCCCGCCGGAGTATCACTCGACGCGTCAGAAGGATTTCATGACAATAACACAGAGAGAGAGAGAGAGAGAGAGAGAGAGAGAGAGAGAGAGAGAGAGAGAGAGGCCTCTGGAGACCTGGAGGGCGAAGATTCGAATCGCTGTCCCGACAAGTACATTATTTTGTCAGACATGATTCCCGTTGGAGGAAAGTTTTTCTGGAGGTAAACAGTTAACTCGATATTAAAGATTCTTTGTGGCCTGATGGTCGATGTTATACTCCTATATCTATCTATCTGTCTATATACAGTATATAAATATATATACAGTATATATTTATATATATATATATATATATATATATATATATATATATATATATATATATGACCTGATTTTCGGCCTTCTATAAGTTCTACCAGTACGAATACAACGCGTAAGATACAATTAACACACGTGTATTTTCCTTAATAGTTACACAGGGCCCTGTCGCTAATATCACGCTACTCAATTATGCAAATATAGTGGGAAAGTACTCGGATGCGACACGATCCATGACTGTCTTTCGGACGTGCTTTTATAGCCCGTCGACCGCTAAACCCTTACTGATGTTTCACTTTTCAAACTGAACTCGCTTAGGTCATAGACCTCAGCTGATTGGTCTCTCATAATCGAAAGGAACCAATAAGGGTCTTCGATGTAAGGCACTCATTTGAAATACCCGCGCCGAGCCTCAACGATCGTATGGCGCCCGACGACTCGGCAGTAATCTATCTGTTCGTTACTCTCTGATCACAAAGACGTACAAACAACTAGCAGATGTTCTGTTATGTCTCACCCATGAATTTCTATATAATCAGTTCGTATATATTTATACCTACAGAATAGCTATAAGGTCCTAAATGATCTTATGGTGTCCTACACCCCTGGGGCGTATACGCACTGAAATCGGCTGTCGAATTCATCGCCCTTCTGCACGCAAAAGGACCTGATGATGACATCGCCTCGCTCGACGTGGAAAGCCTCTTTACGAGCGATCAACATCACCCTTGGCCGCGTGTCCAGGTCAGAAAAAGAATCGCTTCCCCTATCTGAAGACATTATCCTTTCGGCAATGCATACTGCGGAAGTCCCGTTCCTCTCCCATGAAGGGGAACGCACGTCGGCAAGTGGACGGAGTGGCCGTGGGATCTCCACTGGGGGTCCTTTTCGCAAAATGTGCATCGGAGAGAGGACCTTTCGTGAACACCGAAAGCCGCAGATCTATACGGGCGATAGATTGACGATATCTTCGTTGCGTTAAAAGAAGCTGACGACGCCGGGGAAATTAGCGGATGCCTTATAAAGAAACTCTGTGATTTGTTTCACTACACAGAGCACAGCCAGCAGAAGACCTTACCTTTTCTGGACGTCCTATACTTAAACAACAGGAAGGGCAATTTCAAACTACGGCAGTCGCAAAAACAACGAACGCTGCGCCGTGGCTTGACTGCCCTTGGGAGAATGTCCAGACGCCTACAAAAAACTCGGTAGCGAGTGCTTACGTCAAAAGAGCCCTCACCCAATGCGCTTCTCGGAGAGATGTGAACTATGAACTGGACAGAATTCGACAGTTATACACGAACAATGGATACGCAGATCGTATCATCAGAACTGCAAGTAAAAATCAAATTGAAGAATTCTACCAACCGACCACGAGAATGGCAGGAGAGAACCTTGTCATATATCATCGCCTGCATGACCTAAGGCCCCTTACAAGAAAATTAACCTCAGGCTAAACAGCAAGCCTAATCTAGTAGCAGCCCTGAAAACGAAAAACAGCACCGCCCCCGTGGGACCGAGGGAGATGTGTACGAACGTAGCGTATAGATTCATATGCCCGGAGGAGATGTGTAAATCTCACAGCAATATCTACATCGGGCGCACTACTACGACCCTTCGGAGGCGAATGCTGGCCAACAGAAACCAAGGGGCCGTATCAGCAGCACTTCCTTGATATATATGAAAGGAAGCCATCCCTACAAGAACTCATCGAAGGCTCCCAGAAGTAGTGAGCATCGCCATCCGAAAACCGACTCTCCCGTCACGAACCACAGCCGGCATTTAGCGTTTCATGTCTGCAAAATATATTTTCAGTTTTGGTCTTATTTTATATTTTTATTTTTGTAAGTATGAGATGTACAGTACAACCATACTTTGTAAATAAAAAAAATTTTCTTTTTATACATAACTGTTGAGTACTGTTCTGTAGCTGCTGTAGAATATCCATTTCATATTTTCTGTGTTATGCCTAAAGCTTTCGACTCTAGAAGTGGTTCACCCCTTTAATCCCTGGACCAGTCACAGCTTAGGTCTATACTTTTCCATCCGCATGCCGAGACAAAATGATTGTAAATCCAAAACTGTAAAATTACGGGCTGCTCTGTGAGCAAGAGCCCGTGCTGGTATAAGGCCAGCTTAATCAACAACAACAGCAAACTGTAAACCAGTAGTCGCCTGAAAATGCCACAGTGGAGAAACCGTTGTCGTGA